>NW_027110300.1:153467-155787 GCF_000696795.3 Halyomorpha halys
AAAATAATAAAAAAAAACCCCTCATAATGCTTCTTTTCTATACGTTCTGCATTTCAAAAGTCCACTTTCCGGTCATGTCTTTTATTCTATTTTTTTTTCTAAATTCTCACCCCATTCTTAATTTAATTATATTTTATAGTTACTATCCTTTCTTTTTCTTTTATATTTATGCATCTTAATTTTAACTTATATTCATATGTTACCAGCTTAAGTATACTTACATTAATTACTTTATTATTAATTTTTATATTATATAATTTATATACCTCTGTTTCCCTATTCATTTGATATATTGTCTTTCTTTATCATTATATATATTTTAAATATGTTTTTTCAATTTCTTGAGACTGGTATTTATTTATTAAATAAATCAAATGGTATCCTTCTTTAGTCTCAACACTATTTATTATGTCAATAGTCCAACGTTTTGGTCAATTCGGCCATCCTTTATCCGGCCAACCAGACTTTATATTTGAAGATTGTACTTCAAATATAAAGTCTCACCTCACATCAAAATTTAAAAATGTTTAGCAGGCTATTCTGCCCAGGTCATTAATTCTAAATCAAAATCACCCTGCTTTTTCAAAACTTTATTAATTTTTAAAACTTTTAATTTTCGATTAATCTGCACTATCACTATCATATAAACAAACTACCTATTTATAACCTGGTTAAATATCAACCATCAAATTCCTCTAATCCTTACAATCCAAAATTCTACGTAAAATCCTTGATGCTCTTTATTACGTTACAAACTCATCCATAAAGACCTTAATATCCATTCGTTGCGGATTTGGCCCAAAACAGATATGCGCCTTTTCATTTCAAACTCCTGACCCATCCTAACCCATTATAATACAAGACCCCAAGATGAGAAAAAAGGCAGTTATCTCACCCCTTTTTTAAAAAGCAACATTTCATAAAAATTTTGTATGGGACGTACTGAAAGATCAGTAGTTAGTGAATTTATTTTGAAAACTTTATATCTCAAAGACCATTTGACGTTCAGATGTCTATTAGCACCCAAATTAAAGCTAGTTTAATGAGCTATAAAGTAGTTTATGATGTTTATCTTCATAGGAGTAATAGTTTACATGAAATGTGCTAAAATAAATTGATTTATAGTTGTTCGGACTAATTTTCATTTGCCAAATTTATATTCATGTGTGAATATCATAAACACTACTACTCCTACAAAGATAAGTGTCATAAACTACTTTATAGAAAGTTAAATTACCTTTATTTTGAGTGTTGGCAGACATATGTGCGTCTTATGGATCTAGAGATATATTTTTTCAAAAATCCAACATATACGAACAACTAGAAATTAACATTTTGTGAGTTTATTTTGTCAAATATCATAACAACTACTACTCCTACAAAGATATACATAATTAACTATTTTGTAGTTATTTTAATTAGGTTTAATTTGAGCGCTGGCAGACATATGTACGTCTAATGGTTTCTGTAATGAAGTTTTTCATAAATCATACTTATTGTCCGAACAACTATTTTCGGTTTCTTTAATTGTCTAAAACTTTTTGTTATTCTTATTTAACTGTAAGCTGTACAATTTTTTTTTTTAATTCTTAATTGAGATTGTTCATTTATTTTTACCCCATTTAAGCGTTATTGTCTTTTTTAAGCACTGATGATGCTATGCAACGGCTCATATAAATAGCATTACGACTATTATTAAAATAAAATAAAGCTATTATGGAAAAGCTATTTACTTCACCTCATTATAATGATATATGTTTTTATGATATTTTAATTAGAAATTCCTAAGTAGTAACTTTGAGTATATTAGCTAAGTACTGGATGATGGATGTGTCCTCTCCTTTTCAACTAGCTCTCAAAAGCGTCATACATTACGTTCTGAATTGGAAAGATGATTGTGACACCCCCAAATGATGCTTAGCCAAAGAGCTTACGGTTAACAAGATTGAGGAAGTTAACGACTTAACAAAGAAAAGATTATTTGCATAACAGCATAACTAGCACGCGACATTGTAACAGATGTTAAATAACCCATTGTTATCTACGAGGCATGAGACATCCTTATAAACTTCGTCCAAGTAACGCGGTCATATTTCAGCCACGCTGTTATGTTGTTGAATGTAAGTATTGGCACAAATTTTCACTGATTATAGATTTTAAATGTTTTTTTTGTCCAGCTCTTAGGACTACGAATTTACAAATGCAGTCAAAATTTGATCTGGCAAAAATGTTTTTATTATCATTTCACAAATCACTGAGGTTGCAAAATTTTTTTTATTATAATGAATTTTTTTTTTAATTATTTATTTAATGTAATTTA
>NW_027110300.1:156372-173742 GCF_000696795.3 Halyomorpha halys
GCGCCGAGGCCTACACGGGCACGGTTTTTTTGTTGTGAATGGGAAGCTTAGAGCGTTTGTCAAGTAAGTATTGTAGCAATCGGAATCTACGAGCAGTTTCTTGTCGTTTATTTCACACAATTAAAATTAGTGAAAAAAAATATTGAGAATGAAACAACTTATTGAAATTTATTTATTATAGTCAATTTTTCTTTTATTTATTAAATGTTTAGCCTTTATCCTTTTTCTATTTATTTAATGCTATTTAAAACTGTATTTACATAAAAATACATCAAGATACATTTAAGATCAAAATGGAGTAATACATACATGTAGAGGAACTATCCATTGGTAGCACTCATATTTCTGCACTAGAAGGTCTCCAGGGCATCTTCTTTGTCAGGAATGAAAGAGAAACCAAGGATAGAAACTAGTAGGTTTGAGTGGTTAGGGAGTTTATGTTGGATCGGTTACAATTAGAACATTAAGTTCTTTATGGATGATTTTATTTGTGACAAAGTAAGGAGCATTACTGATTTTCCGAAGGATTTTGGATTGGTAGGATTGGATATGAGAGGAATTCAAAGGTTTAATGGAGCCCCATAACCTTTATCCTAATTTTAGAATAGTTAAAATATTTTAATATTGGCTACTCCCCTCCTTCTGGAGAAGGTTGTAGTTTAGCAACCATGGCGAGGTCTTTAGAGTTGGACACCAAATGTTCTTGAGTAATTATTTTGCATTTTTAATGTTTTATCCCGTGTCTGTATGGTAAGTCCTTTTATTATATAGTGTGTTTTCCAATTGTACACTAATTCCCTGATGATGCCTGAATGGGCGATTATTCGGCTAGGACAATAAATTATTCTTTCTTAGAATACAATTTATGTGTAGTTAAAGTAAATAAGAATTTAAATAAACGATCAAAATTACCACTTTCAGAAAAACTAAAGATTTATACTTACCTTCTCAGACCAATTTGGACTTACGGTGCACAAATTTACGGATATGCCAAAAAAAAAAACTAACTTACTGAAACTGCAACAGTTTCAATCAAAATTACTAAGACTGATCAGTAGTGCTCCCCCCAACATCAGTAACAAGAACTTACACAAAGACTTACGAACTCCCTACGTGCAAACAACCATTAAATCATTATATAAACGGTTTCACGACGCACTTCCAACACACACTAACCCTCTAATTCAAGGACTATCAACACTAGACTTAGCAGATACGAGACGACGTTTACGAAGGAGCTGGAATAGGGACCTCTTAAATTGATTTTTAAATTTCAATTTTAATGGAGAGGCATCATTGGATGACAACCTTCATGCCTTCATGACATTTTTCTCTCTCTCTCTCTACATCTCATTCGCTGCTTGTAAAAATACTTTTACAGTTGTGAATAAACTAAATAAAGTAAAAAAAAAAAAAAAAAAGTAAATAAGAAAAAAAAAATTAAACAACAACGTTGTTTATCTTTGTGTATTTTGTATCTATTTCTTTTGTTTTTCTTTCAACAGAGAAGCTGTAATCGACAAATCTGCTAGCAGTTTTTAGAAATGTGTTCACTCGACCATTTACTGATTAGCGTTGAAGTCTTTCGATAAAGTGAATACAACATAAAAATCCATGTAATTTGACAACATAATGACGATAATGTTAGAAATTTCCCCGGTGCTATCCAACCATGAAGCTTGAGCATTCAATGTTTCCTTTAGGGAGTTTCCTCGCCTTCCCTACGAGAATTTTATCTACTTCAAAATGTTATATTAGGTATCTGGTTAAAATGTCTTATTTACTTCTAAAGCATCAATAAATAAAATAAACATCAACAGATTTAGCAAAATTGAACTGTGATTACACTAAAGGTAACGGTTTGCAGTTTCATTTTTAAAATATTAACAGAATAATTAACAAGTATTAAGCAGTGCTTCAATGGGTCATATAAAAACGAAAACCGAGAACGTGTATTGGTGGTGCGGAAAGAGAATTAAAATTTAGGTAATTGGATATCTACATAGGTAGAGGAAGGACACATGGAAATACTTATGTCGGTAGAGCAAGTAGTCACTTCCACTGCTCTGAGTACAAGAGCCCAAGAGGAGAAAAAGGCAGTTATTTCACCCCAAGTTTTTTTTTTTTTTTTTTCATTTTAATGAAAATTATATATAATACTAGTCAAAATTGATGAGTCGTCTGCCAAGTATAGGTAGTAGGAATAACAAATGGCGGATGTTTCATAAGGTCAAAATAAAAATTTTATTTGAAGCTCTATATCTTTAAAATTATTTCTTTTATGGATTTCTACCAACAACACTAGAAAACATAAGAGAACATCATTTAAACTAGAGCATAGTAGACATATTTACGTTGAATAGTTTGCTAGATAAAGCTTTTTTAATTGCAACTTTTCATAAAGAATGTTCTGAAAATCAGTAGTTAGTGAATTTATTTTGAGAAATCTATGTCTCAGGAACTATTCGACATACACATGACTATTAGCCTTCAAATTGAAGCTAGTTTAATGGACTATAAATTAGTTTATAACGTTTATCTTTGTAGGAGTTGTAGTTTTTATCATATATTCCAAAATAAATTTACACAATGTGAATTTCTAGTTGTTCAAATAATATTGCTGACGATATCATAAAAACTACTACTCCTACGATAAACGTCATAAACTACTTTCTAGTACATTTAACTAGCTTTAACTTGACTGCTAATAGACGTTTGCACGTCAAATGGTTTTTTGTACATGGTTTTCTCAAAATAAATTCACTAACTACTGTTTATTCAGTGCATTATTTATGAAATATATATAGCTC
Organism: Halyomorpha halys; assembly: GCF_000696795.3. Taxonomy (NCBI): domain Eukaryota; kingdom Metazoa; phylum Arthropoda; class Insecta; order Hemiptera; family Pentatomidae; genus Halyomorpha; species Halyomorpha halys. The sequence continues at coordinate 159,183 of NW_027110300.1, forward strand.
TATTCATTATTAAGGTTATATGGTTTAGCAAATTTACTCTTTTTTAAATAATGTTTTCTAGTGCTGTTCGTAATTTTAAAGATACTGATCTCCGAATGAAAAATTAATTTTTTTCATTTTATAACAGCCACCACGTTTTATTCCCCCTACCTACACTTGGCAGACTCGTCAATTTTGGCTGCTAATTATACTTAGTTTTCACTAAAGTAATAAAAAATTGAGGTGAAATAACTAATTTTTTTTCCACCGGCTCTTGTACTACGAGGGTGGTTTGAAAAGTTCTCGGAATGTACTAGAAAGAAGTGTCTTACCTCGGTGGAACTTCTTTTATTTTTCTACATAGTCTCCATGTAGACTAATACATTTGGTCCAACGATGTTCCAATGCCTTGATTCCATCTCGAAAATGAGTCTGGCCTGCAAACTACCTCTCCAATTCGTCTGTCAGTTCTTCCGTTCTAGGAAATCTTCATCCACCTTGGAAAATTTTCAGCTTTGGGAATAGTATGATGGTGTCAAATCAGATGAATAAGGTGGATGTGATTCGTACTTCAGTTCCTGAAGTTTTGTCATGGCAAAAGCACTTGTGTGCGGACGTGCGTTGTCCTAATGAAATATACTCTTTTCTTTGCCAAACCAGGCCTTGTATTTTCCTGTACTTGGTCTAGGAGGTTTGCGTAGTATTGCACCGCCAGTAGGAAGATAGTCTGTCAGTAGAATGCCTTTTGCATTCCAGAAAACTGAGCCCCATGACCTTTCCGGCCTTTGCTTTCATTGGTGGTGGTGACTCAACATATCCCACTGGTTTGATTTGACTGCTCTTTTATCTCTAAGGTATAATAGTAGACCCATGTTTCATCTGTAGTCACAAACCGGCGCAAAAAATCTGGTTGGTTTCACTGAACGGGCCAGATTTTGTTCGGACATTTCCAATCTGGTTGCGTTTATGGTACAATGTCAAAAGCCGCAGCACCGATCTTACGGATAATTTTTTCATTCCCTGTTCTTCGGTTGGAATGTGATGTATCCGTTCAGATGACATCACTACAGCTCCAGCAATGTCACGCACTTTCAGTCGACGATCCTCTATGACCTTTTTTTAGGGTCGTAGCACTTTTTGGCGGATCATCATCTAAGCTCTCCCGACCAAATTTAAACTCGCTGGTCCACTTGACAACAATTAAATATGAAGGAGCAGAGTCTCCCATTGTGTCCTGAACGTCGGCATGAATTTCTTTTGCTTTCATATCTTTCTTTACAAAGTACTTAATCACTGCTCGAATCTCAGTTTTTCCATTGTTACCAATCACTACGCATAAATAACAAAGAGTTGTCACTACCACTCACCCCACGTGATTATTTAACAAAGGGTGTGTGATTAATGCGCGGGAACCTCGTTGCTCTAGCGGTGATTCTGACATCTAGCAGTGATTCTGAGAAATTTTCAAACCACCCTCGTATAATATCGGGAGGCAGTGGTATCTCTCAAGATCCACAGAAGTGTATCTAGAAACGGTACAACAAAGTCCAAGTTAAAATTTAAAAGTATTATAGAGTTGACTAGGAGGAAATTTAAAAAAAATTCAAAGAGTAATTTATACATATATAAAAGGTTGCCTTTGCTCACGCTAAAGTTTTGAAACACAGGACCGATTTACAAGCATCCTGTTGAAATTCCTCCTTTCTTTGGTAGAAAAAAAGTTATTTACAGAATTTTACTATTTTGGTGCATATCTCAATTTTTTCTGTTTGCTACAGACGTTTTGGTTGATGATTAAATTGTTAATAAATAAAATCATTGAAATCGGACTATAATTAGCAAAGATACGAAAGTTCAACTTTACAATCTGATTTTAGTAAATCTGGAATTTTTGCTGGTTCTATTAGAAATTTTCTTCTTACTTTCTATTATAACCTGAAGGCTATATATTCCTGAGCAGAGGCTCATTTCTGAAGCCACGTATCATTTTTTTTTATCTTTCTAATGTTAATAAAATGATCTATGATAAAAATAGAATATTATCAATGGGACTACAAACATTTTTTGTATTTTAATTTCACGGAAATTGGTAATGGTAGTAGGCAGGCAAAATATTTTTATGTTTATTTACCAGTGATACCTATTGATGAAGACCTCTCGGTTAAAAGGACACCTCTATTTATAGGACAATTGTCATTTGTTATTAGATATAGATAGAACATTATGTTTTATAGTAATATTACCAATAATGCTTATAAAATGTAATAAAAAAAATCTGTTATTTTCTTTAGCGTATTTGTTGGTCCAATTTATGTTGCCAAATCATAATAACAATGCGCAATAAATATTTTATTTTAAATAAATGCAAAAATTTATATCAAACTTTCAATTGTGTTCATTCATCCTTAAGTCTAACAATAAATTGCAAAGCATTACCGGGTCTGCTAGTTAGATAGAAAAGAATTAATTAATTAATATATATTAATTAATTAATTGATTAATTTAATAATAAATCAAATTAAAATCTATACCGTTAGAACCTATGAAGGGTTAAGGGTGCAGTGCTTGGTAAGTAAAAGTACTTTTACTATACCAACGGAGGTGATTTGGTCAGAACCACGCTCGACCGCCACATTTTTACCCAATTTAGGAGGCTGGGTAGACCTCAGGAGAGCTCCAGAACCCACAGGGGTGACTCACAATGAAACAGAAAACAATTATCTGTTCTGGAATTTGTAGCATCGTGCCTTACCACATTACCACCGCGCTCACAATTAATCAAATAATAATTTAATTACTGATTTTGAAATTAATAATTTTATCTTTAGCCTATTTGTATATAATACGAACCATACTTATCGTTCCGTATTTACATTTGGAAACCTTGGGCTTCAATCTTGAGGCGTTAATACATGAACAATGAAGGATCACAAGAACTCGTAGCAAGTTCAACCGGGATACGTTCACATCCGTTCCACGCACGGCTAATTACCCCCACTCTTCTAAAAAAAAACGCCCAGAACTTCCTAACTTGGAAGTAGTTTGTTTCGAGAGAAGTGAAAAGAGTGCGTGGGAAGAAGGGAGAAAGTATTTGGCCAAAGCTAGCTTGATATGTAACCTTGCCCAAACGTGTATTCTACCTGTCCCCGATCAAAAGAGCTTTGGTAATAGTGATTTTATGGCGAAAGACGAATAACAAAGTATAATGTTTTTGGTAGTTGGGATTAGTAATTGGTTATTTTAACTGATTTCTAAATATTCGTTTTAAAATGGTTATCTAATATGAATCATATTTATTGTAACTGTGTTACTAGAAAAGATGTAAGTAAATTTAATGCTCATGGTTGCGCAATTCGTATTTAGTGTTATTTTGAAAAGTAAAATAATAAGAAGATGCATTTTCATTGAATAGAAATGAAATATTTAAAATTAGACATTTAGATTTTTTTTTTTTACAACTACTTGCACTATTAATTATTATTATTTGATTTTATTTTTTGCGTGAGTTTACCGATTTGCTTGACAAGCCGGTCGACTAATGATTGTTTGATTCATATTCCCATATAATTTATTTATCACTTGTTAATTTTTAATATTTAGTTCCACATAGATTGAAGGAGACATATTAAAATCTTGGACTGGAAACATGAACCTAACTCTATTCCAGACGTTGCAATTAGCGCTCCCAACAGTGTGGTGGCAACAGGCATCATTATTTGTATATAGTGTAAATACTCGTAGATTTAGGCCTAGTTTCTAAGTTCATTAACTCATACAAGTGGTATGCCCAAATACCATTAAATACAAAACTATATATATTTCAAATAGGGGCCTTGGGGAAAAAAAAATCATTTAGTAAATACAAATTATTTTTTTTTTTTTAATAATTTATTGTTATTTACAACTGTATACACATATATACAACAAGTAAATTTGCTGTAGGTGACATGATACAAACATGTGGAGAATCTACCTACCCACTGATAGAACTCCAATAACATTTCTAGAGGAGAAGATCTCGAGGCCATCTTCTTTTCAGACGCCTAGGAGGATTATTAGGTAATGAAGGAGAAGCCAGGTTAGAAACAAGTGGATTTGGGTGGTTGAGAAGTTTGTTATGGAAGGAACGGTATCTGGTTCTGGCCAAATCGGCAACATATGGAATATTGAGATCTTGATGGATGACTTGATTTGTGACAAAGTAAAGAGCATTAAGGATTCTACGAAGAATTTTGGACTGTAAGGATTGGATTCTGGAGGAATTTGATGGTTTAGTGGAGCCCCTAAGCTCAACTCCGTATGTCCAGATAGGCCTTATAATAGTTATGTAGATCTTTTGTAATGGATTGGCAATTTAGACTGTTTGTCAAGTAAATGTTGCAATAGTCGGAATCTACGAGCAGTTTCTTGTCTTTTTAGTCTTGTATGAGGATTCCATGTCAGTCGTTTGTCGAGATGTAGTCCTATGTAACGGATCTGTTCGACAGGAATAAGTGTTGTATTATAAAAGGATATTGTAGGGGAAGAGGTCATGGGTTTACATCGAAGGGTAAATGTGATTTGGTAGGATTTATTGGAATTTATTTTAATCCTCCAGTTTTGGCACCATTCTTCAAGGGTGGTGATGTGGGATTGGAGGGTTTGGGATACAATGTAAGGATCATTGTTCACTGACAATAGACATGTGTCATCGGCATACGTGGTGAGGATTGTGTTAGGATGGGTTGGAATGTCAGCTGTGAAAACTGTATAAAGGATAGGACCAAGGATACTACCCTGAGGTACACCAGCAGACTGACGGAATAGGGAAAATACAAATTCAAAAGATAAATTCGTAATTTATAAGATACATATACTTGATAAATTGGCAAATACAGATTCAACCTGCTAGCTCAATGCGGATGTTTGCAAAAACCGCGATAAAACATTTGGACATGCAGAAGTTTTGGCTGAAATTCCTCTCTCCCTCTCTTCTATGGTATTGTTCTGCCTTGAAAAATACTATATTTACTGAATTTTAAGTCATTTGATCCGAAGAGGGTTAATCCTGTAATATAACAAACCTCCCCTGAAACCCCCCAAAAACTTGTCCTAAAACTTATTTTTTTACTAAAATTTGTTTATTTAAAAATTTAACAAAAAAAAAAAATAGATCTATACAACAATTTAAAAACACATATACACAATGGAAAACATCAATCTGTCTAAGTCTCTGTGGGATTTTAACTAAAACCATATAAATAATAAAACTTAAAAAAAAAAAAAAAAAAAAGATTTGCAAGATTCATGAAACTTATATAAAATAATATTTGAGGCTATTATTTTCGAAGAAAATACGACAAGAAATGACTAAATGTTACCCTTTAAACACCACGGGGGTAAAATACGATTTCGTTCAATTGATGTGCTCAGAACAAGAAACTCATAAGCAACATGATTGTTTATTATTTTTTTATTAGCTCCGAAAAATTCTGCAATTCTGTAAAATACAAAATTACAAAAACTAAAATACAACTCTGTTAAATACAATACTCTTATTTGAAATAGGTGCTTTGGAAAAAAAGATTTTATTTCCTATTAACAATTAGTTTAGTTTATAGTTGCCTTTTCTACTTCAGTCCATACGCTAACTTCACGATTTGCCCACCGCGCTAGTTGTACTTGGCGTTAGACCTACCTCTAGTTGGTATGTCTCGCTAATTAATTACCTCTTACTTCTACCATCTTCCCTCTTTTTTTTCCCCCATTATGAAAGAGAATAATTTTGTCGTGTCTGAAACAATAATGGGTGGCTTTTTTCATTGGCGCTTGTTCGGTAGTCAGTTCTTGTAATAGTTTCTCTTGGTTTGAACAAAAAAAAATTGTAATAAAGGTATATATGATAATAACAAGTATCTGTAAGAGGCAAAAAAATCTTTCTTGTTATGCCTGGTAAGCAATATTTCACACGTGCAAAATCGATGTCCATCTCTCGGCTTCACTTTATATGGAACCCAACTTCCTTGTTTTTGAATCATTCCCAACGATTTTAAATTGTTGAGTTACATCTATTATAAATACAAGTTCTTTTTGCGTTTGGAGAGAACCTCCTTCCAATAATACTTCTACTTCCGTGTCTTCGTACTCTTCGGACTCTTTGTCTTTCTCGTCAAAATCACCGTTTTTGAACTTTTTAACTTACTCATAACAACTTCTCTCACTTAAAGCAGCCTAACGATATGTTTTTTCAATTAAAGAAATAAATCAAATGTTCCTGCTAATGATGCTTATTTGTCACAAAACTCGATATTTTTGCACGAATATATTTTTATTGTGTAGTATCTTATATTTATAGACAACTGTAATAGCTATCCTAAAGCTCATTCACACCATATTACAAATATATAAATTAAATTAAAACAAAATAAGAAATAGAAGAAAAAAGTATTAATAATAATATATATAAGAAATATTAGCTTAAAGTTAATTAACACCTTGAACACAATTAATCCTATCTACAATATTACATTCAGCCTGGGGAACCCCGAACCGAGCTCTTCCTCTCTCCCCACTTATGGAGGAACGGTAGAACCCGGCACTTCTCTCTCTACCGCGTCATTGATAGTAGAAGCCAGTTAAGGATGAGTTAGGGCGCTAGCCGCAGATACTCAGGACTTGGATTGAGAATCTGGCCATTGCCTCATTTTCAATATAATTATTATAGGCAGTAAAACTCTGTGCCGTTTCATTCTTCAGAGAAGATGGGTAATGCTAGATAGATGTGCTAGGGGATTAGTATGATGATTTGAGTTTCCAAGTTAATGTATTTGGATTTAATAACGTCTGATACAAATGATATATCAAGGTCATGCATGATGTAGGGTATTGTTGGATACATAGTAAGGAGCATCGACTATCGTTTGATGTTTTTAGCTTTCTCCCACAGTTCTAGTCCATAAGTCCAAATAGATTTTACGAATAAAACTAAGTGATGCTGATACGGAATCACTAATAATTCAAGGTTAGGTTATTACGAGATGACCAACTTTAGTACGTTTTACAGCTGACTATTTCAATAAAACCTGATAGAACCACCTTTTTTAAACGGCGGAAAGTTATCTGTAGTCCAAATTGTTATTCGGGCGATTGCAAAAGAAATATAATTAATAGAGATGTAATTTGATGCAATATAATTATACTTACAGGGTACCCAGGGAACGTTCACCTCTATCCTGTTGTTCCTGGACCAATCGAGGAGGCCGCAGTGAGCAGCCCCGCCAAGCAGCACCAGTAGCCACCACTGTCCCACCGCCTGTGGTCCCATGACGCCTGCAACCATACAACATGTAATTTATTTATTTATATAGTTATATTATATTAGTATTTATAATAATGCACAATTATATAAAGAAGAAAGAAAATATCCGAACTGCTGGAAAAGAAAAATTATATATGTTTCCAGGAAGTATATTGCGTCGATATAGAGGGTTCTGCAATGTTTGTGAAGATATTATAGAGTTTAGTGCGACTGAAAATGATGCAGTAATAGTGGGTTCCACATTAAGATTCGAAACGAATAATCAGGATCATAGTGTCAGGATAAAGGTAGAGAAAGAGGACATTTATACAAAATGTATTCCTTAGTTATAGGAAAAATATACACAGGTATCTGGCGAAAGGAGGTTTTCGGAGGAAGTGCTTTGGTTCGGAAGTAGAGAAACCATCCTTCTTGCAGCAAGTAATTTTTAGGAGGGGCTAGGTGTTGAGAAGGGCCAGTTTCAAAGAATGGCGTAAACCATTATTTGGGAATCCTACTTCATTTATATTAGACCCTAGCTGGGGTCAACTTTATACTGATACAACCTCTGCCGCCCTTCGTGGTAGCCTTACTTATCTGACTTTTCAAACAGGCAATAATAGCAAGTAGGTTGGTTGATGTACATATCACAAATTTACAAGAGGAGATCATAAGAAGAAAAAAAAAACATCCTTCTCGCCCGGACCCGCCCAACTAAGACCCTCCTATATAACTTTTGAAATATTTTCTTAAAACTGAAAGATAGTTTAATCGTGTAATATTCAAAATGCGCCTGATATCGAAAAACGGCTGTAGATTTGATCTGGTAAGATCAGTATTGGCTCAATCCTCCCACCTCCGCTTCGGCCTACTCCTCGGATGTTAACCCGTCGATTCAGTGTTCAACAACATTTTAGAGATCCGTTCGTAACTAAGTCCCACAACCTTACACACCCATCTTAATTCCAACAACGCTATAATTAAATTATATTTACCAGCTAATAAATAAAAAGTTTTCGCAATTCAACATTGTGTAAAATTTAATATTCCCTGGACAACTCATCCTTTTTCGTTCAGAATATTTTATCTTCAAAAGAATTATGAATATTCTGTCCCTCTCAGTTAGTATACGAGGACGCTAAAGGAGGTTCTCCGGATGGGTACTGAATTACGATTCATTGCACAAGTTGAAAAAGAAATTCTTTTTTTTTTTATTTATTTATTTATTGATATTTACAACCGTATAAAAAATACAACAAGTTAATTTGATCATAATGATGTAGGGAAACTACCCAGTAGTAGAACTCTAAAAATAGTTTACTGTATAAGGTCACGAGGTCATCTTCTTTTCAGGCGCCTCGGAGGATTGTCAGGAATGGAAGATGAAGGAAGGTTAGAAACGAGTGGGTTTAGGTGGTTAGGGAGTTTATTATGGAAGGAATAATATCGGGTTCGGGCTAGATCGGTTACATAAGGAACATTATAAAATAAATTAAAATATATTAAAGAAAAAAGTTATACATATCATACGTCTTTGGCGGTCCCACAAAATGAAACTTTGGCATGCCACCATGGTTAGGATAGGTGAGGTACATCCAGAGAACACCCCCTCCGGGATGTCAGAAATTCATCATAAAAAGGGTAAAAAAAAAAAGAAAGTTTTTTCAATTCAGCGTTGTAAAGCCTTCTAAATTCTCCAGTTCAGATTAGTTCAGAGGTTATTGAATCAGTACTGGATTGGAATGTAAAAATCTATCGTGTGTGTGTCTAAAAACAATCTAGAACAAAAATGAAAAACTGTAGGAAACTAAACATATTCAGGGCGTGTATATGCTTAGCAAATGAAATGAAAACTAATTTTCTTCTGGAGCATCTAGTCCCTCCAAAATAATTACAATGGACATTTGAGTGCCAATTGTCTTATGTGTACTTTAATAACGAACGTATTTAATAACGAAGTAATACCACTATCAAAATAATAAAAATAGTGAAATAAAAAAACAATATTATAAAAAAAAGTTCTGGTTTCGGTCTTGATATTAAAAATATTCAAAACATAAAGTAAACTATAAAATAGTTTACAGTTTGATATTGAAAATATATTAATAAATAAAATAAATTAAAATATATTTAAGAAAAAAATTATACATATCATACGTCTTTGGCGGTCTCAAAAAATGAAACTTTAGCATGCCACCATGGTTAGGATAGGTGAGGTACATCCATAGAACACCTCCTCCCCTCCCCTCGTATGTCAGAAATGATCATAAAGAGGATAAAAAAAAAGAAAGTTTTTTTCAATTCAGCGTTGTGTATTCTTCTAAATTCTCCTTTTAACTCATCGTTTTTCCGCCCCAGTATTTTACATAATACTTTATTTTCGAAAACCTTTCACTTAGTGTAAGATGCCACGTTTCACATCTATAAAGAATAGTGGGGAGCATAATAGCTTTGTAAATTCTAATGTTTATGTTTTAAGAAAGAAGGCGTGAGCTAAGCAGTTTCGAAATTGAAATATAACAAACATTTCCCTCTTCAACCTAGCTTTAATTTTCAATTTCGTTTTTTTCTAGTTACCATAGAACCTAAATACTTAATCTTATCTATTGGTTCAAATGTATTTCCTCCTATAGCTATATCCTAAATTTCTCTTGTTTCTCGTGCTGACCATATATTTGGTTTTATTCGTATTTATTTAAAGGCCTAGTTTCTTATTGGAGTTGTCACTATGAGCTTAATATCTTTAAAATACCCAAAATACAAAAAACGCAATTTAATGTCATTTAAAGGAGAGTAAATTTATTAAAATATAAACCCTAATAGAGCACTTTACGTTCAATAATTCTTTATATAAAGTCTTATAAAGCAATTTTTTTTTAATTAACGAAAATTCAATATTTTTTTATTATTTTTGGCGGATATAGTGGTAACTGCTGTTCATACGAATGTAAATGTTATCAACTACATTATAGTCCACTCAACTATCTTCAATTTATATATAATTTACTTTTCAAAAACCTTAGAGCTCTGTTCTTCCCTAAGGGTAAGTGGCCTCTTAGGCCGTAGGATTAATAGTTTTATAAATTAACTTTTAAGTTTTTGTACAGAAGGCGCCAGCTAATCAGTTCTAAATTGAAAAAAAAAAAAAAACAAGCATATCATGCCTTTAATCTCATTCCTATTTCTTCATCAATTTCGTTTTTTTTTAGTTACCGTAGAATCTAAATACTTAAACCTATCTACCTGTTTATGTATTTCTTCCTATATATGTATCACTGAAATCTCTATCGTTTCTACTTCTTGCCAGGTATTATATTTTTGAATCAGAAAATATACTTTTTTATTGATAGATATTATAATCTGCCACACAGTTATGGGCAATAGGTAATAGTGATGAATGATCTCATACATACTAAAAAAAAATAATAATAAAATTTAAAAAAATAAATAAATAAAGTTAAAAAAAAACTCTGAAAATATATACAAACAAAAGAATAAACAAGATAAACATAATCAAACTATCTGTATGAAAAATAAATAAATAAAATAACATAATGATAAATAATATATACAATATTTACACAATCGACCTGAGGATCCCTGAGCCCTCTCTATCCCCCACGTGTGAGGGGTAGAGCAGAGCTCAAAAGATAGAAAATATACTAAACATTAATTTATAACTTCTGAGTGTTGGAAAATACCCTTCATTGTTTTCTATTTATATCATTTTTAGTTTGATCTCTATGCCCTTTTGCTTTCCTACCACAATTTTTCTGAAAAAATACCACGTTCACGTTGTTAATGATTTTTTTCAAAGTGTCTAATTTAAAGATACCTACTAATCTTCCACAATAAACCTTGAAGTAATAGATACTACTGCCTCAGTAATATGAAAACAGACGATGCCTTGGAAAGATGTCGCAACAGAGAATGTTCCACCGTGTTAGTCTGTAATCTGGAGTTAATTAGTACCGCGGAGGACACGGAGTCAACCTCGACCTGAAGATAGTAAAGGAAATGCTAAGGCTTTATTTCTTATCAGCAGTAATGGCGTTTGGGTCTAGGTAACGTTTTATGTAGCAAATCAGTTTTAAAGTTAACCAAATAAATGGCCCATAATCAAGAGAGATAGTTGACCGTGGATGACTTTTAGCAGGAGAAGATGGTTTGGGGATGCGGTCAAAATAAAACACAAATAAGTTGAAGTAACTTCTTTTATCGTACCAACGTTTCGGCCAGGATTTCTAGCCTTCACCAGGGCTAAGAACAGAAAAGGTACTTCGTCATCCTTGTAATATATATTTTTAACATTTTCTAAAACCATTTGACGTCACCCTCTCACCCACTTTCCTCTTCTAAATATTTTCAACTTTTTACTTCTTATTTTTTACCCACTTGTAACGTTTCCTCACAAAAACACTTTGTCATCTCTGTAACGTATTTTTTAATTCGGAGTCTGGCCGTTCGCGGCGTAGAAGCCACTTGCCTAACAGGTTAATTTTATATTTTATAAAACGTTGCTCTTTAAAAATATAAGACAGCAAATGAATGTTTAAGGCAAATATATACTTTTATATATATATTGTTTACTATATTTGAACCTGCTTGCCCTAGAAACTGTATCCATTAAACAAAGACGGTCCTGATAATGAATACGTGTCCTATCGCAAATAGTTAACAATGAGAAGCAACCTGGTTGTCTCATCGTTCTCTTGTTTAATAGTTTTACATATAATATATTATTAAATTCCTATTTCAATACAAGAACAATTAAAATTTATGCTTCAGACTATACTAGATTGTTTCCTTGCACTGCCACTAATATGCTTGTAGTTGCATTCGGTGAAGATGTCAAACATTACGTCAGAACTGTTGAAAGGATTTGGCAAGGCTATATTGACATGGGCAAAGTTCTTTTTTTTTTCTCAATTGCAGATAACAAGACTGTGAACCGCATTGAATAAGAAATATTTACTGACACGGAAAACATACGATATTCACAATTGAATAAATGATTCGATGTAAACAATGATATTGATTATACTAAAAAATATTTAATATAGCATTTCATATTCAGTAGTTTTTTTCTTTTATAAACATTTTTTTTGCTTTCTTGGGCATAATTGTGGCGGACAACAATAGACATCATGATAAACAATGCCCCTTTCACAACAAGCAAATATGTTTGTTGAGAAACTGTATATATTAATATTTGGGAAATGTTAAAAATTAGACTAGTTTCCATTGTACAAACATGGTTTACATTAAGTTGAGATAGACACGTGTTTTGGGACAGTTGTCGTAGATCAGAGTTCATACTGACTAAGAATATATATTGTTCTCTTAATTATGTTTTGTTGGGAAGTGTTACGGTACTCAACTGCTTTAATTGCGGGTCCCTAACTCGTAAGCGCTCGAGCAGGATTTCGTAACCCACAGCCCACATCCCGTGTACTTCTAATTACAATGACAACAATCTGTAGCAATTATTTTCCATCATTAGGCCACATCCATACGGAACCAGGTTTTGGTAATCGGGTTTAAAAATCACTAAAATCATTCGTTTAACTTTTTATTCATATAATCATTTCGATTAATGATTAAATGATAAATTGCGTCATTATCAATTTATTTCTTATTATTATATTCAATTAGGAATAAAATAATAGGAAGAAAATCGTTGAATAAAAATTTAAGTTAACCCGAGCTTACTAAGATTACTCCGACCATTATCGTATACAATATACCGTGAGAACATGGCATTTTAGTTGTTAGTAACAAGTTTAATTTAGTTGTTTTGGTCATTATTGTATGCAAGAGACGATTTTGTATTTCGTAAGTTTGTCATTATTTATTATATAAGTTCTTCATAAGTTAAAATGTCTACTAAACTGAAAAGTTCATAATTTACTAACTAGATTCTCTCTTTCTCTCTCATACGCACAATCATAAATGAATAATCGTACCGCTACAACTTATGAAGGGTTATTCACCACTGATAGTAGACCAACGGCTGTACAAGGAGGTGATTTGGTGAGAATCACGCTCGAACTCCAGACTTCCCCAATTAAGGGTGCCCACTTCATCAAGATGAGTGGAACCTGGATATATATATACATACATACATACATACATACTAAAATATAGATAGATTTATGGAATCTGGCCTAATCACTGTGTATGTGTCAGGGGTCATTTTTACTATCTAAGAAGTAGAATGAAAACTCAATAAATAAGTAAGATATAAAAAAAAAAAAAAATAGTAAATTTGAAAAATACATGTTTATAAAAGAAAAAATATAAATCTGAATAATAAATACTTTACTTACACAAATATTCGACATTTTAGAGTTAGAAATATGAATATAAAATAAAGGAATACCGTCGAAAGTTCTTCAAATTAAAATTTCTTTAGATAGTTATAGTGTGAATATTTTATAAACTACCACGATTAGTCCTTAATTAATTAATTTGTATGTATAATTAAACACAAACATATACAAATATAATGTTATTTTATAGCTAAATATTAGTACTAGTAGAGTCAAAAACACCTATAACGAGGTAAAATAAACAGTTTAAGTGCTCAAGATTTGTAAGATCTAAAATATTCTCAAACAATGGAAGCATCAATAGTGTACAGTGGGGGGGGGGAGGAGAGGAGTATTTGCACATTCATCTTTTTCTATGTAATAAATTTAAATATTAAAAACAATTCATCAGAGTTTACGCAAGAAAAAGTACAACTAAAACATATTAACTAATAGTATACATTCAATAGAAACCTTTGATTGAAAAATTTCAAAATAACATACACGCTAGAAAAAAAGAAGTTGCACATTTTGTTTGTAGATAAAAACTAAGGTTCGTTTTTTACTTTCTGAAGTGTAATTCTGTTTTTTTTTACCAATATTCTAAAATATCTTAATCGTGTAAGATCTACTTATTTTTAATTGTTTAATATTACCAAAAACAAATGAATCGATTAACGCCACTCACATTAAATTGTTTTTTTAATGCTCAACCGATGAATATCGTATTGCGAAATATCAGATTTCTCGAATATCCAATTTCCTACAGTAAGATAATTAAGTAATTAAGAGATGAAAAGAACAAGGATCAGCTGCAAAGGCCGTCCTAGGAAACTAAAAGAAGTAATGACAAGAAATATCAAAATTGAAGCCCTTAAAAATCCAGCTGTAAGTGTTTGTTTTTTTAAATTATTTATTTAATGTAATTTACAACTGTACAAAATAATACAATAGGTAAATATGTTTTATGTTTCATATACACTTGAAAATCTTG
>NW_027110301.1:0-5415 GCF_000696795.3 Halyomorpha halys
ATAAATAAACAAAACCATATTTATTTATTTTATGCCGACGTTTCGACCTGAGTTTCAGGTCTTCATCAGGGGTTGTGGCGTAGAAGGTAGGCTAGCAAGTGAAAAAACGTCGGCATAAAATAAATAAATATGGTTTTGTTTATTTATGTTGTTCTTTGGTGAGCGCACCCCCCGACAAACTTCTCCAATCATTCATCTACGGTCAACCATCTACACCTCATTAACTATATAATAGTACACAAATTTATTTCAACTATTTGTAACATTAGGACTTATTAGCAATTAATCTAAAAATATGAAAAATGAAACACTTGAATGGTTCCTTGAACAACGGTTGTGCAAGGAGATTATTTATACATATTCACGCTTCACCACCAGATTTTTTCCCTAATTAAGGGTACCCATTTTATGTGGCTGGATGGATCCCAGAGGGCTCCCGTAACCCACAGTGTTGAATAACAGTAACAGAATAATTATCTGCGGTAACTGGATTTGAACCTGGGTCCTTGAAGTTAGTAACGCAGTCCCTTACTCACTGAGCCACCCTGCTCCCCTAATCTAAAAATATACGGCAGCTAATGTGAAAATCTATTAAACCTGCGGGCTCCCAGGCAGTATTAAACTTTGTACCATTGTGTTTTTCTTTAATTTTCACCAAAGAATACCTTGGCAGAAATTTTTTTACACTTTCTTCTAGGTACAGAAACATTTTAAGCTATTTCAATTAAACTATAACTAATTAACGTATATTTTTATTTTTTTCATCCTTTATTTTAGTTTTCTCCAAAGGAACCTTGAACTATGACACAGCCTGCGCAAGGAAGTCTCCTGAACCAACTTGTATAACTTGCTTAAACAGTGGGTTAGATAAGTTGCTTATCCTTTGTCAGTAAGCCAAGGGGATCGTTACAGGATTGAGGTATTAGAGAATCTTGTTAAATGTAAGCAAGTTATAGGCTGACAGCTGGGATGAGCAGCAATATAATCACAGTAATGGATCTGCATGGCAACAGGTTGTTCCTATCGCATCTGGTGCAGTGTCTACAGTTCAAGTGAATCGGTAGTCAATGCAACCTGACCTTTGTAGCGAAAGCCAAAATGTTGCATCAACAACAAAAGCCCTTCTTAGCTGTAGCTCTGTTAAAGAGAATTGATGATTAATGTTAATCCTAGAATTTTTACTATCGCTAATTTGTATTTGAAATATAAAAGTAAAGAAAAGTACGTATTGTGATTGTGGAAGATTTTGAATTTTTTTATAATTTTCAAAATGGCTTCCTATAATGCATTTAATTTTGTTTATTTGAAATAATAAATAGTGTTATTGGTGTTACTGTTAGTAGTAAAAAATAAAAAAATACACACAATGAAATAATTTTATAATTAAATAAAAGAAAATACAAATTTCCTAGTTTGAGAACAGCTTAAAAAAATGTACTAAATCCAAAGATTAAAAAAAAAATAATTCTAATATATATTTTTAATTATAACTCGAAATCCAAGAATTCTCATTTAATGAAAACTACTTCCGCCTTGAACCGTGCAAGAATTGATAAATGTCCAAGAATCATCCCATAGATCATAATTAACATTAATCTAATTAAACTACAATTACTAGCTCTATTTTATGACCATCTTTAATAATATATTTATTTCAAGTCAATATTACTACTTGCCCTAAGTTAGGCATGAGAGTGTTATCTCATGCTCTAATTTCCTCACCAATCCAATAACACCAGTGAACAGAGGAAAGTTCCTGGGAGGGAGGTTTAAGGAAGGTAATACGAACATATCAACTATGATGACTTTCATTTTACAAGAAATTCAGTTTACAAAAGCTTCTTCGACATGATAAAAAGTTAATTTCATCGTTATCAAGTTGCAAACAAACTTTTATTTACATGGTATAGATATAAGTGAATAAAGGAAAACAAACTTATAGTAAAGTAAGCTACCTAAGGAACTGCAAACGAAGCTTGTCATCTTCCATTGTGGTCAGAAAACCAGGACCCCCGGGAGATCCCAAAACTTCTTGCTCCCGTCACTGGTATTGAAATGCAGTTGATGCTAAGTGGGGGCATTATGGACTTGAGTGGAGAAGCTGGCCATTACCAGAACCCCTATAACCATATTTACAAAATGTCTGGAGGCCACTGCCCTTTAAAACCTGGGTCCGCCTTTCATAAAAAAAAAAAAAAGTTGACAGATTAATTTTTAAAATTTATAATACTTTATAATATAATCATATTATATCTGTTTTGTATATTTATATTAGTTATTTTATGTATATACATTCTTAAGGTTCTCTAGGATCAGTCTAGATAAGACATCTGTACTGAGGTGACGTTTCACAGCTTTGTTGTTCTATGTCCTACGATATAGAAACATTTTTTTTTTTTAGAAAAAAGAGTTTCTTCAACTAATTATTATAAAACTGAACTAATTAATCTTAGGGCATAATTAAAGATTAATAACTATAAAAAATGTTCCTTATGTAACCGATCTAGCCGATATTATTCCTTCCATAATAAACTCCCTAACCACACAAACCCACTAGTTTCTAACCTTGCTTCCTCTTCCATTCCTGGCAAACCACCGAGGCGCCTGAAAAGAAAATGGCCTCGTGACCTTATATTGTAAACTGTTTTTAGAGTTCTACTGCTGGGTAGTTTCTCTGCATCCAGTATCATATCATTATGTCATTATGATCAAATTTACTTGTTGTATTTTTTATACAGTTGTAAATATCAATAAATAAATTTTAAAAAAAATAACTATAAACGTTACTCACGATTGTCTATTACAGTATGTTCTACATTACTGCGATAGCACCAATTCTAGGTTTGTACTTTTTTAGCAGGTATTCACTCTGTTATTTCTGTTGTGTGTCTTGTCTATAGTTAGCCTTATGAAGTAATATGAATTTAAATTTGGTCTGATTTTTTTTTTTTTTTTTATATAGCTCTTTTCTGACATTTTTCTATATTGTATTTTTTTTTTATTTCACTTGAACCGATTTATGATTTTAGGTTTATCAAATTTAAATCTATGTCCTGTTTGCCTGAAATGTGTGGTAAGAGCAGTTTGGTCAGGTTTGTTAGAGTTAATTGTTACAGACAAATTCAACCATGTCTCTGTTAATGTACCTTCTTTTGAGATATAGTTATTGTACCTCTATAACTAAAAAACCTGTGCCATCCGTAGGTCTGTGGTTGGGCAGTCTTACCATTCTAAGATCTATTGGCGGTGCCGGTTTTAATCCGGCCTGGGGTGTTTTCTTTTTTTTTTTTTTTTTAGTGGTGGTCGCACAAAATGAAAAACTTCAACCCCCTACCATGGTGAAAATAATAGGAATACAAATGAATTTATATCTGGTTGTATGGAAAATTCAAATACCATTAAAATGTAAAAAAAAAAAAAAAAAAAAACTAAAAAACCTGACCTAACTGCCTTAACCACACATTTTAGATAAACAGGACATACATTTTTTTTATTTGTTTATTTAATGTGATTTACAACTATACAAATAATAAATAAAATAAGTAAATATGTTGTATGTTTCATATACACTTGAAAATCTTGGGAAGGAATCACACATTGTTGGTACTTCAAGCATTAATTTAAATTAGAAGGTCCCGTGGTTATCTTCTTTTCAGACGCCTCGGAGAATTATGAGGAATTGTTAAGGATGAAAGATTAAGAATTAATGGGTTAGGATGGTTAAGGAGTTTGGAATGAAAAGACGCATATCTGTTTTGAGCCAAATGTGCAAC
This sequence comes from Halyomorpha halys, assembly GCF_000696795.3. Classification (NCBI taxonomy): domain Eukaryota; kingdom Metazoa; phylum Arthropoda; class Insecta; order Hemiptera; family Pentatomidae; genus Halyomorpha; species Halyomorpha halys. The sequence goes on from NW_027110301.1 coordinate 3,774, forward strand.
GAATAGGATGTTAAGTTCTTTGTGGATGAGTTTATTTGTAAGGTAATAAGGAGCATCAAGGATTTTACGCAGGATTTTGGATTGTAACGATTGGATGCGGGAAGAATTTGATGGTTTGGTAGAGCTCCAGAGCTCAATTCCATATGTCTAAATTTGTTTGATTATTGTAGTGTATACTAATTTTTTGTAGTGAATGAGAAGTTTAGAGCGTTTGTCAAGTAAGTGTTGTAGCTATCGGAATCTACGAGCAGTTTCTTGACGTTTCAGTCTTGTGTGTGGATTCCAAGTAAGTCTCTTGTCAAAATGGAATCCTAAGTATCGAATCTGTTCAACAGGCATTAGTGGAGTATTTAGAAAGGATACTGTAGGACAGGAGGGTAGAGGTTTATGAAGGAGAGTAAAGTTGATCTGATGGGAATTGTCAGGATTTATATCGATTCTCCAGTTTTGACATAAATTCAAACCTAAAAGACATAAACATGATAGAAATCAATATTTTAATTATTCAATGCAAAAAACAAAAGAAAATAGTCACTATTAGGGCTTTTAGAAGACTCCAATACTACAACAAACCTCTAAGTCACTCAAGCATGAGTAAATGACTAACTACTCTTTTGTTTTTAGGACAGAAAAAAATCACATAAATATAGACCATAAGCAGCAAAAAATAAAATCGTCCAATATAGACTAATTAAATTAGTTTATTCTACATGGTTCCTATTTTCTTTTCCACGTTTTCGCTATTTGGTATTTATGAATTACACGACGAAGGAGGTAGCCTGGTTGGATCAATCAACCGTATAGGGCAGAGTACTGAACCCATTTTATCCCAACAATACCCTGTAGGGTCGGGAACCATGCAAGAGTAACTTCCATCGAGGCCATTAAGGGGCCCTCTTTTTTATTATGTAATGTTTACTGGCAAGTTAAGTTGAGAAAACAGAATGGATGTAGGACATAACATTGCTACAAAGTTGTTTGTATTGAACTTGCCAATTTAGATCCAATAAAAAGAAATAATAGTCAAATATAATTAGGAACCATCTCAAAAATATATTTCTTTTTTACTGAAAGTTTGTTGATTGACCGTGTGTATTAATGAATGGAATATGGTCCGGGTGCGGTCAAAAAAACTCAAATAGTAAATGGGTATACTATTTTTATGGAGCCAACGTTTCGCCCCACGTTCCAGAGCTTCGTCAGAGCTAAAAAAGATACAAACACTTGACATAGTTACAAAAAAAAAAACATAAGTGGAAAATAACAGTGGTATACAATGAAAATTAAAATTTGATAAGAAAAATTAAAGGTTGTAAACAGTAAATGAAAACGGTAATAGTAACAGATAGATAAGAGATAAAATAAGAGAAGAAATATTAAAGAAAGTACAAATTAAGAGATGAAAAAAGAAAAGAATAAAATCAAATGATGAGAAAGAATTCATACCTGTTTTGACGGAAGTCAAAGTCAGAGTGAGCCGTTTGTATTAGGAAGAGTGGGGATGGCAGTTTAGCACGCCACATAATAACGGAAATAATTTAAAAGTAAATATTGTAAAAAAAAATTTAAATTAGGTAAACAATAAATGATAATATACATAATAGAGGAGGAGAAGAGATATTTACAAAATTATAAGAAAATA
>NW_027110302.1:0-906 GCF_000696795.3 Halyomorpha halys
ATATTTTTGATTTTGAAAATACAAAGATTTTACATAAAGAAAATAATACATACAAAAGGAAAATACTTGAATTCATTTATATGTCTGAAAATATTAATTATAGAGTACATTTTAAATCAGATTCAAAAATTCTTACCCAATATTATTCTAAAGATCTAAGTAAAATTGATATGCACTGAATTGGTAATTGTCCATAAAATAAGTTTGAATATTAAATAAAAATATGAATGAATAAAAGATAAATGTCGGTTCATTTTTTTTGCTCTATAAAAATGTATACATAACAAAACAATAAAATAAGTTTATTGTTTATTTGTTTAGTTTAATTTCTTTGTTGAGACATGTTTGTTTATCAATTATATTAAAAAATATCAATATAGTCTTACACATTAAGATCTTTAACACATGGAGGAAAAGAACTAACAATGAACTGCATGCAGAGAGGTTAAGATGGGATGTATTGATAAGGCAAAGAGGTTAAGATGTGGAGAAGGCAGGTTCGGGCGGCCAAAGATCTACAAGGTCTGTTTTCTTATAATTTCTACGTTTTGGCCATTCTCAAGGATCTTATTTATAATATCACAACTAACATAGTTATCAAAATGTTTCAGGCTACCTCACAAACAATATATTGTTGATAAAGTGATAGATTTTACTACAGAGTGTAAACTTGATAGAATTAGAAAAAAGTGAAATTGGACAATATAGGTTATTGGCTAAGATACATTTTGACAAAGGCAGAATAGCCTGAAACATTTTGATGACACTGCTATCGGTGATATTACAATAGTATTCTTAAGGATGGCTTGAATGTCCAAAACGTAGGAGTAATAAGAAAATAATCATTGAAAGACAATAAAAATATGGATATTTTTTTTTTATTATTTATATTTTAGAAATAAATAG
>NW_027110302.1:5876-7551 GCF_000696795.3 Halyomorpha halys
AAAGCTCAACTCCATATGTCCAGATTGGCCTTATTACAGTCATGTAGATCAGTCTTTTGTAATGTGTTGGAAGTTTAGACCGTTTGTCTAGTAAGTGCTGCAATAGGCGAAATCGACGTGCAGTTTCCTGTCTTTTCAGTCTTGTGTGAGGATTCAAGGTTAATCGTTTGACCAAATGTAGTCCAAGGTAGGGGATCTGTTCGACAGGGGTGCCAAATGACCTTAAAACAAAAATAAGGATCTGGAGATTGAAATTCCACAGATATATGGTAAGAATGGCCCCAGAAAGACTAAAAAAGGAAATATTCCAAAAAATCCAAGGATACAAAAGCTCAGGAGGATATATCAGGCAGATGAAGAAAGAAACGGAAAGACTAGAAATAACGGACCAGGGCTCTCTGGACGGAGAAAGATGTAGGAAAAGACTGAAGGAAATAAAAGTTCTTAAGGGAAAGAGAAATTCGAAAATGGGGTAGCGTGGACAGAAGAAAGAAAACAAAGTCACGCAGAGATATTAAGTGAAAAATTGAAGAAAAAGAAATTAAAAAAACAAGAAAGAAGCCAAAAGTTGAAAAATATTCGCGTGGTCTTTAAGACCGTTCCGTGAAAAAAAATGATAAATTATTAATAAATATACCTAAAAAGTAATAAATATATATAAAAAGTAATAAATATTAAAAATTTACAAATAAAGTAAAATAAAATATTTACTATATAGCCTAAAACAATGAAGATAGATAAAATTATAAGGAACTCTGTTGGAGACAACTCTAGACATTTAGTCTTCCATAGAAGAAATTCACTCACTAAGAATCGGAATTAGCAAGCAAGCATTTATTAATTTTTTCTAGCAATTATTTAAAAGCAAATTTCTTTTAAAATTCATAAAAAAAAACCATCCAACAACCTGAGACAGCCATAAACAAGATATTCAATCTAGAAGAGCACTAAATTCGGAATCTGTAGATATCTATAAACCTGGCAGACAGATCCCTATCTAAAATTAAAGTCATACGAATGTTTTCGTTTCTTTTTTGGGAAAAGCTACTTAACAAGTCAGACAGTTCTTTTTACAACCCCTAAGAGCACTCAAAACTGCCATTTAGCTCGGTCAAGAAACTTATTTTAGTCTGAGATGGTCCCCTTTCAACTGTTGTGAAAATGTAACGGTCCGACTATTTACTAACAATAATATATCAGTCACGTCTCGATGGAAAAAATATTTTTTAACTAAAACCATCTGAAAAAGAAATTCCTAAAGTTTTCGTCATATAGCTCGGATTTGGACTACGGAATATAAAAAAAAAATAGAGAAGGAAAATATTTATTTTCAAATTTTGCAATAAAATATAAAAAAAATGTTTAGCTCTACAAATAACGTAGAATACACTTTATTTACACGAGTGGAAATAAATACTATTTTAACCAGAGATGGGCAAAAATTACCATGGTTACGACACTTATTCATGAATGAACCATTGATAAATAAATATCGCATCTATGGCAATTTTAGTTATCAGTTTCAACTATAGCTAAATTTTGCCAACTCTGACTTTAACAAAAGAGAATATCATCTGGAATGCTTTTTCTACAATTTTTTTTATTTATTTTATTTTATTTTTATACCAGATCGGCCTGGTGTGCCTTACATGGTTGATATAACTTATATTATATA
>NW_027110302.1:11836-13607 GCF_000696795.3 Halyomorpha halys
TATATATATATATTTTAACAGTTGATTATGAGGGGGTATAGTCATACAAATGACACCCCTAACTATATTCAATGTTCTTATTAAAAGAAAAAAATAAATAGATAAGAATAATGCTTCTTAATAAAAGAGGAAAGTAAAATTAATAACAAAAAATAATGATATTGGTACAGTTAAATAAAACAAACAATTGCCCTCTAATAGTAAAAAGAAACAAGTTACTTTGAAAAAGGGACTAGAGAAGAAAAGAGAAAAAAAAAATGAATAAATAAAATGAGTAATAAGTAAAATAGAGGTAGTGTGAATATGAATTAATTTTCTATTTATTAAAATTTATAAAAGAATGTCCTGCAGCAGTCTGGGCTTCAGCCTTCGGGTTGAGGTTGGTTTGCCAGGTTGTAGGTCACTTAGGTTGCGATTCTTAGGACTTTATTTTGAAAAGATTGTAGTTTTTTCCTTTTCGTGAAGGATGCCGCTCCCCAGACTTCACAACCGTACATCAGCAGTGGCCTGAGGATTGTTTTAAATATAAGAACAGCTGCTTCTGGTTTTAGTTTGGAATTTCTGTTTAGGATAGGATATAGCATTGCTAACCTCTTTTTCTACAAAATGATGCTTATTACTAAAATTTAAATTCTTACTTATACTAAAGTAGAGGCGAGAACAGAAAAAAATCTGGAAGGATAAAGCAGTAGATGATGAGCGTAAGATACAATTACAAAACAGTATACAAAAAGGCAATTAATAACTTTTAAATCTGCTTTTATAAAAAAGAAAGTCGCAAGTATCTTAAGTGAATTGACAATACCTCTGTGAAGTTAGCCGCCCATCCTCGAAATATTTTAATTTTTTATTTTAACATGAATAATACCGGTCAAATGCACGCGCTTCTATCACGTATTTGAGCAACTTTAACACCGTATATCTTTCTTGCTGGCAACATTAGTTATTCATTTAATAATTAATGAGTAGAGAACTAAATATATGGCAAGACAAGACTGAGAGTGAATAATGAGAGAAAGAATGAGCCAACGTTTCGCCCTACGTTGCAGGGTTTCATCAGGGCCAAAAAAGATAAAAACTTAAATGAGTTAACATGAATGAGAAACATAAATGAAAAATTAAAAAGGTGTACAATGAAACGTAAAAACTAAACAAGAATACTTGGAATTCACCTCGATCGCCACCTTGTTTGGAACCACCATATCAACATCAAACTAACTCAAACCTACGCAAGGTTAGCAATGCTATATCCTATCCTAAATATAAAATCCAAATTAAAACCAGAAACAGCTATTCTTATTTTTGAAACAATTCTCAGGTCATTACTGATGTATGGCCGTGAAGTCTGGGGAGCGGCATCCTTTATGAAAAGTAAAACATTACAATCTCTTCAAAATAAAGTCGTGAGAATTACAGTGGATGCTCCTTAGTTTGTACGAACCAACCAATTGCTTCGAGAATTACAAAGAGGCAAAAGAGGATTACATAAAAAAAGGTTCATGAAAGAGAATTGGGAAACCCAACCACAACCCGAAGACTGAAGCCCAGGCTGCTGCAGAATATCCTGTTATAAATTCTATATTTATCAGTTCTGTTATTGTCACTCTAAAATTTTATTTTATCTTAATTTCTTTTTCTTTCTCTTCATCTTTTTCTTACATTCTTTTTTTCCATTAGAAGTCAATTATTTATTTTGTTAAATCCATAAATCTCATTTTTTTGTTATTAACTTACTTTTAATTTTTATTAAGAATTATTATTTATTTATATA
>NW_027110302.1:15967-17796 GCF_000696795.3 Halyomorpha halys
ATATTTAATCTATTTATTTTATCTTAATTTTTTGTTTTATTTATAACATTGTATATAGTTAGATGTGTCTTTTGTATGAGACCATACCCCTCTCCCCCTTTTATCAATTGATAAAAAAAGGTACCTCTTCCATTAACCTTGTAAGGCCAACCATATCGATCTGGCATTAAATAAATAAATAAATAGAATAATAATAATAAAAGTACGAGTCAAAGTGAACGTTTGACAGGATGTTAAGAGAGGAGTAGGGACTGACAGTTAAAGTGTAAGGTAAAGAGTATAGAAAATTAAAACAAATATTAAAAATAGGTAACCATTAAATGATCATATACATAACAGGGGGGGGGACAAATTATATTTAAAAAAAAAACAAAATAAGAAAGAGTGAGATAAAACGACCACACGGACGACCGAAGAATAAGTGTGAAGATCTCATAGGAATCAGGCTAGGAACAGAGAAAACTCCAGGTGCAGTCCAGAAATTCGCCACGGATAAAAAATTGTTTAAGAAATGAAGGACTGCTCCGACAACGTGGTTAAAGAAAAAATTTCCAAAAAATGTTAATCAGTGAAAATTGCTCAGTTTTGTAGTGGTAAGCAAAAAACGAATTCATTGTAAAATTATTGACTAGAGAGTTGATACCCCGGATTCGGCACCACAAAAACATAGAGAATAGTTATTTTATCTTTGGACAACCCTTTTTATCCAGAAATGGATTTGTTTTTCTCTATAAATCGTACTGACACAAGTCTGATTCCATTTAGAGTTAATCTGAAAGCTTGATCGAATTTAAATTCCTTTCCACCTTCTCAGTTTCGCAGATCTCATGTTATTTTTTTCTTAGAGCAGTTGTGCAATGTTTGTAGCTATTTCTGTTGTATTTACTTGGCAAGTGAAGTGAAGAAAGGGGAAATCATTGGCTAGCTCATTGTAGAGTGGCACAACTCTCTTTAGAATATTTCTGAGGCAAATAAATGTTTCTATTATATAATTTTAATCGTACAACATTATTTATTTTAAGTTGTATTTTATTCTTTTATCGTTATTCTTAATGTATTTATAATTTAGTAATATGCGTATCTATGTGCAAGCTAACTCTGTACGAGGGTCGCCCTATAAAAAATAAATATGTAATATATTACTCAGGAAAAGTGCAATTTTGATATACCAGATAAATATTTTGAAAACTGTGTTCCCTAGAATCCTAGGATGTTTTTAAAAGAATCAAATAAGTAGTGAGAAAAAATTAAAAACTACTTAACCAGATAGAGGTGTGGCCATGACTATTTTTCTCATTGGGAAATAAACGTCTATATTTTGCTAGTATTTCATTTGTTTTGTTTATACATTTGTCTATCTTCCATTAACCCTTTGATGTTTTCGTTATTGCCGCTTTTTTATGTTAATGCCTCTTTTACTTCCCCACCTTTACTCACGAAGTTCAGCGTTGTGTAACTGTCTAAATTCTTTGATGAGTTAATTTTTCTTTGGTGATAATATTTTACGCAATAGTAAAAAAAAAAATGTACAACTTTATTCTTCCCTTAGCATTATTGGTCACTTTTCGAACAGTAGGAAGAATAATGCGAAGTATGCAGACCGATTTTATTGAGACGATATTTTTAGATTCTTATAATGTATAGGTATAGTACAGTAAATTTATAATATATAATTCTTACTCATGATTTTTTTTTTATCATAATGTTCTTTTATTTGTTTTTTCTATAGAGATATCGTGAAGGATGCCGCTCCCCAGACTTCACAACCGTACATCAGCAGTGGCCTGAGGATTGTTTTAAATATAAGAACAGTTGTTTCTGGTTTTAGT
>NW_027110302.1:17941-23430 GCF_000696795.3 Halyomorpha halys
TATTTTTCATTTGTTTTCCATTATTTATCTATAAATATAATATTTTATTTCTTAACCCGATACTTCTTTCCTTTTATTTTCCTTCTTTAACAAACATAGAAAAAAAATTTAATTTAAAATATAAATGATCAAAATTTTAAATTAAAAAAAATATATAAACATAAAAATGTATTGTAGTTCACAACGGTAAGATTGAGCATTTCTCTCATCAGTACGCTCCTGATGTGACATATTTTTTCTCATTTGAGCAATTTCCTCACCTGGACACCTCCTGCGTTTCTTATTTTAAATTATGAGCCAAGGCAAGATCTTAGACCTTTTACGAATTCTGGATTCTTCAGCCCCTGATAGAAGAGTTGTAATTTACCATATCAATTTCAAATTGTATTGAAAGTAATTTTAAAGATCTTTGTCATCATCACATCCAATTATATAAAAATAATAGTACAATAATAATAGTTTACTATGAGATAAATGCTCACGGGACACCCCTTAAGGGATAAAAACAAGGACACTCCTGCTAGGTTGAGTCCAAATTTTTGGAAACCTAGTCTTATTCCCTATCTACATCATAAGGAGAACAACCATTTTTAATTTCAGCTCCTTAAGCATTTTATCTTAGTTTTTGGCTTTTTGAATCTATTTATCAGTATTATTTGAACATCAAAATCATATTAAATACCAAATGAATACTTCACTGGAAGACAATCCTACACTATTGTTAGTATTTTGGTACTAAGGTAGTATCACTAATTAAATTGAAAATAAACACAAATATCATTGTAAATAAGATAATGAGTAGTAATGTACTTAACTAAAAATGTGATTAGACAAAAACATACACTTGATATGAGATCAACATTAACAGTACGTAAAACCAGAAAATACTTCCACTGGACGAACTACGATAAGCTCAAACGTACTTTGGAATCTGCCAACTAAAATTTTTTTAAATTTATTTATTTAATGTAATTTACAACTGTACAAAATAATAAAATAGGTAAATATGTTGTATGTTTCATATACACTTGTAAATCTTGGAAAGGAACCACCCATTGGTGGTACTTCAAACATTAATTTAAATTAGAAGGTCCCGGGGCCATCTTCTTTTCAGACGCTTCGGAGGATTATCAGGGATTGTTAAGGTTGAAAGATTAAGAATTAATGAATTAGGATGGCTAAGGAATTTGGAATGAAAAGACGCATATCTGTGTTGGGTCAAATCTGCAACGAATGGGATGTTAAGGTCTTTGTGAATGAGTTTATTTGTAACGTAATAAGGAGCATCAAGGATTTTACGTAGGATTTTGGGTTGTAACGATTGGATGCGGGAAGAATTTGATGGTTTGGTGGAGCCCCAGAGCTCAATTCCATATGTCCAAATTGGTCTGATTATCGTAGTGTATACTAATTTTTTGTAGTGAATGGGAAGTTTAGAGCGTTTCTGAAGTAAGTATTGTAGCAATCGGAATCCAAGTAAGTCTCTTGTCAAGATACTCCAAGTATCGAATCTGTTCAACAGGCGTTCGGACTAAAATTTAAATTTCTATTAAAAAAAAAAAACGCACTACAACCTTATTCAGTTAAAAGCATATCATGAAATGAATATACGAGTGGAACTATAATTTTAATTTTTAAAAAGTGAAACGTTTAAAATAAAACGTCGAGCCTGAGTTACTCTCTTTCCGGAAATGCTAGTTGGAAACTTAACCTTGGGGGAAGGAAAAGTTATTCCAAGACAGGGGGGTTGGCATGAAAAATTGACACTTTAGATCCCTCGTTCTTCCTATTCAGGAGTGAGGAGAAAGCTTCATTCATTCTGCCACAGGACTGATATATTTCGTTTTAAAAAGTTCACTAGGGTATATGTACATATATATATTTTCTAAGAATAATCCAGGAGAGGTTCTCGAAAGCCATTATCAAATGTCAATTTCGTATAAAGAGGGCCACAAATCCATCCATTTGCGAATAAGGAATTCAATTAGAATTGAGAAGCGAAGAGAGAGAGTGATGTATCCCTCCTGTGCTAGAATAGATAAGGGTATATATTCTTATAAGTCCTGGGAGAAACAGAGCTAGGAAATGGACCTTTCCTCACCAGTCCCATGGGAGGAACGGGGGGATATCAAGACATCTTCTCTATACTCACGTCCTTTTTCACCATTGTTACATCATACAAAAAAAAAGAAAGGCTTTTTTAGAAAACGGTATAATTTCTTAAAGTTAATATTATATTTTTTGCATAATTAAAAAAAAAATAATAATAATAATAAATTTCAACCCAGCAAACATCAAGATGGCCACCACAATACTCAATTTACTCCACACCTTACACTACACTTTACAAATGAACTAAAAATGCAACTTTATCAGTCGTTTCCTGTGCGTAAAACATTTCCTTTAACATAATTAGGAATTTGATTTCTATTTTATCAAAAATACAAAATATGTACATAAATTATGTATTTATTTTCAAATAAATATGTATTAAATATGTAGAAATAATTATTGTGTTATTTTATTTTTCAAAGGCATCAATTTATGATGTTTTCTATTGTTTTTTTTCTTTCTGGATTAGTAGATAAATAATAAATAATGAATAAAGTGGAATGCATGATTTGAGCTAAGCATTCACAGCCTCTTTTTACACGATCAATCCGAACGTCAATCTCTGGTTTTATGCCATACTGACTGATCATGCAGATTTTTCTTTAACCAGCCGATAATAATAGGGCATTTTACTTTTTTGGGGGGGAGGAGGGGAGCATCTTATATTGCATATTCAATAGTGATAACACCTAGATTTGTATTTATTTGATACAGATTTATTGTAAATAATTTTTTTTTTTATAAAATCACCATTTAGTCGCATTAAAATCCTTAAAATACTACAAATACTACTAAGTGCCTAAAGATGTCAAAAAAGAACCATTTAATTAAAAATGGCTAGAAAGGATCCAAAATTATTATCAAATCTAAAAGATAGATTATATTTTTGTGAAGACCACTTCGATGTTATTTTACCACAATTTCTGATCACTTTAATGAAAACTATGTATAATTACTAGTTAAAATTGATAAATCTGCCAAACAATTAATTTTTCTTTCGGAGCCTTATATGTTTAAATCAACCAACAACACTAAAAAACCTGAGAGAATATCATTAAAAGTAGAATAAATCTGCTAAAGTATGTGCTCTAATAAAGCTATTTACGTTCAATAGTTCCCGAGATATAGCTTTTTAAAAAGAAACATTTCATAAAAAATATACTGAAAAATCAGTAGTTAGTGAATTTATTTTAAGAAATCTATATATCAAAAACCATATGACGTACAGATATGTATTAGCACTCAAATTAAAGCTAGTTTAATGTACTATAAAGTAGTTTATCATCGTTTGAGTGGTTGTTTTCATGATATTCAACAAAATGATTTATAGTTGTTCGGATAAAATTTAGGATTTATGAAAAAATATATCTCAGGAACCATAAGACGTACATATATCTACTAGTACTCAAAATAAAAGTAATTAAACTCACTATAAAGTAGTTTATTACACGTATCTTCGTAAGAGTAGTAGTTTTTATGATCTTCACAAATAAATATAAATTTTGCACATTTAATTTTGTCCGAACTACTATAAATTATTTAAGCAAATATCATAAAAACTACAATTCCTACGAAGATAAACGTCTTAATTTACAGTACATTAAACTTGTTTTAATTTGAGTACTGATAGATATCTTTATGTCTTATGATTTTTGAAATACAGATTTCTCAAAATAAATTTATTAACTTTTGATTTTTCAGTGCATTTATTTATAAAATGTTGCTTTTTAAAAAGCTATATCTCGGGAACTATTGAACGTAAATAGCTCTGTTATGGCTCTTATTTTAGCAAATATACTCTTCTTTAAATGACGTTCTCTTAGGTTTTTTTTTAGCGTTGTTGGTAGTTTTAAAGATATAGAGCTCAGAATAAATAATCAATTTTTTTTAACGTTTAACGAAACAACCTATATTTTTTATTCTCTCTACCTATACTTGGCAAACTCATCAATTTTTATTATTAATTATACATAGTTTTTATTAAACTAATCAAAAATTGGGGAGATATAACTGCCTTTTTTCCTCCTGTTGGGCTCTTGTACTAAATTGTAAGTAAATAATTACAGGTTATATTTATTCCAAAATATCAATTAAACTAAATAAAATGCGATATCAAAAATTATGTTCGATACGAAATAATGGGTTCAGTGAAAAAAAAAAAATGAAATCAAACAAACAAAAATAATAGGATTAAGATTCATGTTCTTATTGTAACATAAAACCTTAGATAATAAAGGTATTAGTAAAATTGTTAGAAACTGAGAATTAGCCATATATATCGTATTTACAGTAAATATATTGCAATTTATAATATACTTACTTGTGGTATGTGTTTTAAAATTTCTGAACTCTGCAGAAAAGAAATCCATGTTTGTTGCAAACAATGTCGCTAATATAAAAGTACCGATTAGAGGCAAATTATCATACAGATAGTTTGAATATGTTCATTCTGTTTATTCTTTTGTTTGTATATATTTTAAGAGACTTTTTTTTTAATTTTATTTGTTTTTTTATTCATTTATTTATTTTATTTTATTTTAGTATGTATGAGATCATTCATCACTATTACCTATTGCCCACAACTGTGTGGAAGATTGTAATATCTATCAATAAATAAAAAGTATTATTTAATTTAAAAAAAAAAGAAGGCAAATTTAAATTCTGCTTTCTTGAAACGGTCTGTCGTGGTTGTTTTTGAAAAACAAAATAATGAAAATTCTTTTAACAGCAAAATATGTAACTATTTAAAATCATTTAAAAGATATGAATCGCTAAATCAGTGTTGCTTGTTTATGTCTAAATGGCGTCACATATGAAACCATCAAGGTGGCAAGCGCTTTTAATTTGTTGGTACACAGATTAACAATCTTAGTTTATAAAACTAAAATGAAAAATTAATCCTGTATCTATATCAATTAAAACAAACATATACATACGATTGGGTTTCTGAATTGACTGAAAATAAGATTTACATTATTTCAGTTTTTTTTTACCTATTTGGTCATATATAATCTATTCTTGATCATTTCTTATGACTTGTAATAAAATATCTGTTGCGTTATTACACACGTCTTTCCTTATCACTTTTTTACATCACTTACGTATCGATAATTAATTAATACATTAAAAATCATACCCAAAGCTGGCTGTATTTTTGAAAGGGCTAATATAACGCAAACTTACCTGAAAAAAACAAACAAAATTATTAGCTTGGTTATACTTTTAAAAAATAGTGAAAAAAAAAACATTTTATTTCATTTTATATATAATTCGTTCAATATCATTTGATATATTTAATAAAAAAATCATAACAATACGTGTGAAAACTAAGTAAATAGGGAAGACAAGATTAATTACATTTTTTAGTTGCAGGGAAG
>NW_027110302.1:23945-39531 GCF_000696795.3 Halyomorpha halys
TAATAAAAAAATCATAACAATACGTGTGAAAACTAAGTAAATAGGGAAGACAAGATTAATTACATTTTTTAGTTGCAGGGAAGTATATGTGTATCATCAAAATGCATCAATTTTAGTGTTCATCAAAGTATGTGTATCTTCAAGATTTAACGATTTAAAACAAAAAATTAATAACAATACTTTTAAAAGCACATTACTGAATTTTAACAAATAAGTAAATAAGGAAGACATAATTAATTATTTTTTTTATAGTAGTAAGAGAACCACAGGAAAATGCATGTGTATCATCAAAATGTAAAGATTAAAAAAAAAAAAAAAAAAAACATTCAGAACACTAGATTTAAAAATACATCATTGAATTTTAACAAGTAAGTACATAAGGAAGACAAAATTAATCACATTTTTTTAGTTGTAGGGAATTGTGTATCATCAAAATATATTAAACTTATAGTGTTTATCAAAGTATGTGTATAATCAAAATGTATCAATTTAAAAACAAAACATTCATAATAATACGTGTAAAAAACGCTTCAAAGAATTTGAGAAAATGAGTAAATAAGGAAGACAAAATTAATTTTTTTGAGTGTAGTAAGAGTACCACAGAGAAGAGTATGTGTATCCTTAAAATTTATGAAACTTTTAGTATTTATTAAAGTATGTGTATTATCAAAATGTATCGATTTAAAAACAAACATTCTTAATAAGTCGTTTAAAAACACATCACACAACTTGAAAAAATAAATAAATTTGGAAGACAAAATTAATTAAATTCTTTGGTGGTAGGGAAATACAAGTATATCATCAAAATATATTTACCTCATAGTGTGCAACAAATTAAATTAGAACATTCACTTATAATAGTAAAGTACTGAATAGATTAGCTAAAGTAAAGAATATGAGAGCGATTAGAGTCCAACCTATCCTCTAGTTCGAGTTGTACTCTAATGAGGGCAGTAGTTCTCTATAAAAAGAACATTAAATTTAATAATAAAATCAGGTCTAATCAAAGAGTATTAAAATCAATTGTAAAAAGTCTTAGAAGAAATAAGGAAAATGAAAAAAAAAAAATTAAGTTGGATAAAAAATGAACATAATGTTCTGTACCTTCGAAGTAACCTACATTGACACAATAATATTGATATATCAATAAAAAAATTATTAAACTATTCGTCAGTTATATAAGAAAATTTTTAGCCTTACCATCGGACAGTTTGGCAGCTGACGACTGCAGCAGTGATCCTAACTGTCGAGTGAGAGCTCAGGAAATGCTAGAATAGCCAAAACAGATCTATTCATAGAAATCGGACCTATCTTAAAAATAGAGAGTAGCTTTGAAATGTTAGGAGTAGGACCCATCAGGAGAAGAGTGGCAGGGGAGATCGGTGGCCTAGTTTCCGATCTGACGAACAGGAGGTGACTGGAGGCGTATTGTTGAACCAAAGGTTTTGTCAAAAATCATACGGTCGTCCTGTACATGAAGATTCCGGTGTGCAACTAAAGGACTTAATAATAGCTCAAGACGAAAGACTGCAATAACGTACAATAGTGGAGTTCGCATGCGCAGATTGCCTAACGATTTCCATTAAACATATTGAAAGCTGAAGATGTTCTAAGAACAGGACTATTCACGGCAGACAATGACTCTAGTCATCAATGACCAAGGTCGATTTGTCAAACTATACAAAAACGTATAGTTAATTATAATTTATAAAAGGTCATCATGAAGGCTATGCAATTGCTTATGAATCAGGAAATGCAACATCATAAAGCCATCTTGCTCTAGGATTTGCAGTTACTTAGTAGGATTTCATTGCCTAAGTGAAATCTTCAGTCTATTATATTGGCTTTCGAGATATGATTTTATTTAAGCCACTAGGTCTCGGAATCAATTCGAAAAATAGAAAATACATGGCTAACAACAGAAATGGTAGCAATTTCGGCGATAAAGATACAAAATGAAATACATTTGAGCAGGTAGAGAAGTTTAAGTACAAAGGGTCTATGGTAACTACGAAATACAAA
Source organism: Halyomorpha halys (assembly GCF_000696795.3). NCBI lineage: Eukaryota > Metazoa > Arthropoda > Insecta > Hemiptera > Pentatomidae > Halyomorpha > Halyomorpha halys. Next base: position 25,968 of record NW_027110302.1, read on the forward strand.
ACTTATAAAGAAATAAATGTGGGAATACGCTTGTCTTGGTTTTCGAAAATAAAGTATTGCATAAAATATCCGGACAGAAAAAGGATGCGTTTTCCAGAGACTTTAGGAGGCTACACAACTCCACCCGGTAAATATAATTCAAGTGACTGCTTTGCAAGGTTGTTGGGCCCGGTAATGAACGGATCCCTAAAATATTAATAAACACAGAACCGACAGGAAACGTTCGAGGGGTGCACCGAAGCGTAGATGGAAGGATTTCAGTAAGACAGATTTAGTATATTTGGATTTCGAAGGGAGTCACTGGACAGATTTGAATGAAAACAGGCTATAGAATATCTTTAGTATTTTATTTTATTATTTAATAAAATTTACTATAAAAAAAATAATGTATGTAATATTTTATTTTTAATTTGTTGTAAAAACAAAAGTTCTGCCTGAATGACCATAAGGTTTTGGCATTTTTCAATAAAACATTCTTTTTTATATTAAAGAAAATAATTTGTAATTTTTCGTCATTGAAAATAAATTAAAAATTGTTAATATTTTATAGCATACCAAATTAACCTTTACAATAGAGAAGAGAGAAATATTTTTAGGAAGCTAGTTCAGGTTGAAGTCAATAAAAATACTAGAATAGTAGAAAAAATTATTTAACCAACGTTTCGCCCCACTTTGCACGGCTTCAAAAATTGTATGAATTGAATTGACATTAAAAATATAAAAGAAATAATAATAATAATTTAAGGAAGTATACATATAGGTATTGGAAACTAGTTATTAATAAATACAGCCAGGGCCCTGTTTCATAATAAAGTACAAACTAATACTACTAGTCTAGTAGATTTAATTCAAAATAATTACACTGATTAGTACAATAGTAACTTGTACTTTAGTTCTTTTTAACTCCAGTAATATCACTCAAACATTCTTCCCTATTATGAAAAAAAATAAGTATTAGTGTAATTACCACGTTGTTTCTATACTTGTATTATGAACCAATACTGTTTGCTTTCATTATGAAACAGGGCCCTGGTGTGATAAAATTCTAAATACAGAACTAGAGTAATAAAGTGTAGAAAAATACTCGTTAGAAATAGTTGTAAATATGGTAAAGATGTAGGTGTAAAAGGAAAACTGATAGGTGAAGGAAATGAGGCAAAGATAAGATATAGTAACAAATAAAAGGAAATATTAAGAAAAAATTATAAAAATAACAAATACACAGAGGGGAGAGTACCTGTACTCAACAATCTTCTTCCAAAATAAAATTATTTTAAATAAAATCTTATTTACTCTTGATTAAATAAATAATTTAATTTTTATCCATTTTAGTCTCAACACATTTTCTTTTCTTTACAAATCGGACGTTTCGCCATTCTTTATTCAAGCATTGTTGTGATAAAGTTTTAACAAAGACTGTCTAAATGAATTTTAATTTTTTTTTAATATGAAAATTGACTAATTAGAAATTGTTGTTTTGACCTGGGCGGAATAGCCTGCAGGAAGTTGAGTCTTTAAATCATTTAGTTCAAAAATTGTATTAAAATTGTCGCTGAGGATGACCGGATTGGCCGAAACGTCGGACTTGTAAAGAAAAGAAAATGTGTTGAAACTAAAGATAAAATTATTTATTTAAACAACATTAACCAGTCTCAAGAAAGTATCTAAGATTATAAATAAACTTATTTACTACGTTTTGTAGACATTTTTTTAAATGAACAATTTATCACTAAAAAAGGTATTTTCATATAAAAAAAAGTCAAAATGTATAAGTATGAGCTTATTTTGCATAAATATGCAATATAAAATATTTAATATTAATAAATCAGGAAATTTAACATTAAAAAAAATCCATCTCATCATTTCATCAATAAATTTGTAAGTGAAATACATACACACATAGAAAATATATTGTATTCACCAAAAAATTGTTTGGCATCCACAGTCCGTTTTTAAAAATTTGGTTTATTTATAGATGGAATCTTCATATTTGGAATAACTATAATACATATTGAGGAATAGTAGGCTATATGAAAATATAGCAATATATTTATTTATCAAAATATAAATAGTTAATTTCCAAATAAATAATTAACTAATGTTTTATAAGTACCTTATTTCTTAATTGCAGAAGAAATAGCGTATTACTTTCTTAGATTTTGTTTAAAACTCGTTAAGTTTTTTACTGAAGCTATGAAAACCAGTTAAAACAAATAACTTTAATAATTATTGGGAAGTGCATCGGTACATAGCTGGAACGAGACTGAAGGCGAAGTAAAGAGTGCGAACATGTACGGACCTGTCGATTCCAAAGTTCAAACTAGTAGGGTACCAGAAAACAAAAACGATTCCCTGAAATATATATGTATTTAGTTTCGTATTATACAAAATATAGTAATTTTTCATCCCTATGCATAAGAAATAACTGCTTAACATTTTACATGCAACAAGAATTAGTTAATTAACTGAACAAAATCCCTTGTCGAAAACAAAACGAATAAATCTGTATATGAAATTTCTTGTTTATTTTAGGCTTCCGAGTAAATAATTGAGATATAGTACAAGAGCTCAAAAAAACAACAGAAAAATTTTATTTCACGCCAATTTTTTATTACTTAATTGAAAACTACATATAATTGATAATAAAAATCTATGAGTCTGCCAAGTATAGGTAGGGATAAAAATAATATATAAAAAATGACTGTTTCGAAAAGTTAAAAAAATTATTTTTTCATTCGGATCTCTATATATTTAAAACTACTAACAATACTATAAAACCTAATAGAACATCATTTAAAGCAGAGTAAATTTGCTAAAATATGAGCCCTAATAGAGCTATTTATGTTCAATAGTTCCCGAGATATAGCTTTTTAAAAAGCAACATTTCATAAAAAATATACTGAAAAATCAGTGGTTAGTGAATTTATTTTAAGAATTCTATATCTCAAAAACAATACGACTTACAGATGTTTATTAGCACGCAAATTAAAGCTAGCTTCAATGCTATAAAGTAATTTATGGCGTTTATCTTCGTAAGATTTGTAGTTTTCATACTATTCAACAAAATAAATTCACAAAATGTTGATTTATAGTTATTGGAATAAAAAGACGAACATATGTCAGCCTGCACTCAAAATAAAAGTAATTTAACTCACTTTAAAGTAGTTTTTCCTACGTATTTTCGTAGGAGTAGTTGATTTTATGATATTCGCATATGAATATAAATTTTTCACATGAAAGTTTGTACGAACGACTGGAAATCAATTTATTTTAGCAAATATCATAAAAAATGCTACTCTTTGGAAGATAAACGTCATAAAATACTTTATAGTATGTTAAACTTGCTTTGAGTGCTAATAGACATCTGTTTGTCAAATGATTTTTGAGAGATAAATTTCTCAAAATAAATTCACTAACTACTAATTTTTCAGTGCATTTTTTATGAAATGTTGCTTTCTATAAAGCTATATCTTGGGAACTATTGAACATAAATAGCTCTATTAGGGCTCATATTTTAGCAAATTTACTCTGCTTTTAATAATGTTCACTCAGGTTGTCTAGTATTGTTGAATGTTTTAAAGATAAAGAAAAATGAAAAAATTCCTTTTTTTTAATGTTTCCAAACAGCCGTCATTTTTTCTTCTACCTACATTTACTTGACATACTCATCGAGTTAGACTAGTTGTTGTTGTCTGAGCCTTCAAGGCGTAAAACCCTGAGGTCATTAACGCCTAAAGTTAGACTAGTAATTATACATAGTTTTCATTAAAGTAATAAAAAATTAGGGTGAAATAACTGCCTCTTTTTTTCCCCGGCTCTTGGAATTGGAATCGAACCAGAGGAGTGGTTAATAGGGTAATTATGACTGAAACTGGATACATTTGGTTTTATTTTAACAATAATAACCAGTTTCAATAAAGTAAAAAGATCTTATATAGTGTTAATAATGTTAAATTAATTGTTAATATTGTTGGTATATTAGTACATAGTAGTATTAGTGTTAGGTAAACCTGAAACGTACTACACAAAATTTGGAATAGTGATATATTCGAAATGTATGTTATTTTCACCTCAACCTGTTAAAAAAAAACACTATATATTCCATATATATACATATATTGTTTTGTCTCTGTTACTATTATTATTGATTCTTGGTAGGGGTTGCATTGATAAACAAAATATAATCATGAGAAGAAATAAAATATTTTGCAAACTCATAATATAATTTGAATATAAAATGGTATAAAACTAATAAGCATTACAACTGTCTCAAGAATAATTGATTTATAATAAAATTAAAAAATCACTATAAGGACAAATACTACAATATGATGAATTACGTTATGGAATGATGTGACGCGGTCAAACCACCTGTTCAAAGCTTTAGAACTTTCCACATTAATTCGTCTGACCGAGTTTGAGGTCACATTGTCGTTAAAGAGGAACGTCCGCTTTAATGTGCTGTCCGCTAGCAGGGGTTTTAATGTATTCACCAAATACGTCTATAATTAAGTTAATTTCTAGATATTAATAGAAACGAAAATTATAACAGGGTTTTATTTAATCTACAAATATAAAATATTGAAGAATTTTATGAATAAATAAAGAAGAAAAAGGAAAAATTGATGAATACGATTCGAACAGAAGAAGCCGAGACAAAACAAGCTCTTCCGACTGTGTAACGACTTCGTTATCTTTTATTACACTATTGTATTTTCGGCAAGAACAAAATTTGTATTCGTTATCAATATAATCGCCTCAATTAAAGATAATATTAAAAAATAAAAAATAAGTTTTTTTGAGGTTAATGACTTACATTTTTGAATGAATTATTTATTAATTATTTATGACATTGTACAACTTTGAAAACCCAAAAATAATAGATACAGCACAAAATACAAAAAACAGAAGATTTCTATAAGCTATATACATAACAAAAAACATACAAAACACAGTAAACTATAAAACTGACACTACACATTACGCAGACATTATAAATAGACTTAAAATAAAAACATAAAAATCAGATGAAATGAACAGGTTTATGTAAAAAATAAAAAATCAGTAAGTTGACTTATTGGACTTATAAAAAACAGGGAGGTAACCAAACAGCACACTGGACATGAGATAAGGTCCAAAGAGGTAGTAAGAAATGTAGAGTGATGGCTGTGCTAGAGAGAAGTGAAGATGCACAAATGGTTGAAATGATTTCCCATATGAAATCATCAGGTGAATATTATTGTATAAATTAAAATATATAAGGATGAAGATTGGTGTTATGTTAGTTTTATTATTGTTATAGGTTTTAAAGTGCATGAATATGGGACACTGGTCCCGAAACATTGTACAATGTCATGAATAATTAATAAATAATTCATTCAAAAATGGAAGTCATTAACCTCAAAGAATTTTATATGAATAAAAAATAAATAAAAAAGGATGTCATTGTAACGTCAGACAGCATTTTTTTATTTATTTATAGTTCTATTTTTTTTCGTAACCTTCATTAAGAATAATAACATTAGTACTTCATACATACATACAGATATAACGTCATAGAGCATTATATAATTCATTAAATTAGCATTAGCACTTAATACGAATATAATATATGAAATGTATTATATATACTTTGCTGAGTCTTCTCCCTAACATATATAATCATTACTAGTCAATATTTTTTTCCATACAATATTTTTTTTTTTAAATTATTTCAGAACCATTATAATGGCTTAAAACAGCAGATAAATAAATATATACAAATAAGTATAAAGATCTAATCTTTCTCCTTTTACTGTAGCAGAACTATATTTTAAGGATACTTTGTAGTAATGATATGGGATGAATTTGAGATCATTATATCTTTTTAAATATTGCTCGATTAAACTATCTTAAGTCTCCTCTTCCCGTTTTAAACAAATATTTTAATAGTGAAATAGGACCGCCGCTCCCTGGGGGTCTTAGTGGGGCGGGTCCGGCCGGGAAGGATGCAGGATATTCTGCTATATTATTATTATTATTCTTATAATTTTTTTGCAATTTATTTTCTCACTATAATTTCAATTATTAATTCTATAAATATTATCTTTTTTTATTTTTTATTTTTACCTCCATTTTTCAATTTCATAACCATTATTATATTTTTATTTTTTTTAATGATTTATTTATACTATTCAATAACTATAACATTGCAAATAGTTGCCTTATTAATACCATTAACAATTGAATTATGTATGAATAAGATTGTTATAAAACTAATAATAAAGAATAAAAAGTTTATAACATTGTAAGTAGATAGCTATTTTTAAAATTTTAAAAGAAAGTATCGTGATATTGTACGTCATACATCTTTTTTTTTTCGTACCCTCCTGAAAATTTAAATTGGTTAATGATACGTACATAAAGAAAGGTATGCTATATGTACAGCTATGTATTATCATATATTTGTATTTGTAATTATATATAAATAAAGAGGATTTGAAAAAAAAAAAAAATATGTACAGCTGGGTATGATGGATCCCTTGGATTGCATTTTGGCATTGTAAGGTGAGGTGAAGGGTCCAGTGAAGGTAGTAAACATAGTTGGCTTACGCCAGTGGATTATTGGACGTCATACATCATTTTTTATTTATTTTCAAATCCTCTTTATTTATATATAATTACAATTACAAATATATGATAATACATAGCTGTCATGCGTCATACATTAATGATTCCATTTCATTAATAAAGAAGTTGGAACATTGTAGTTTATTGAGTATAGCCCAAATAATTCATAGTCTAAACCAACAATTTTGGACGCGAATATCTCCTAAACAACGTTTTAAGGAACGATCCTTTATGAGGAATTTTATTCTTGTTGAAGATCCTTAATTTATATTTTCGGTTCGCTCTATATTTTTATATTTCAAAATGTTAGCTTACTGTGATCCAAACAGTGAATTTTCTATAATCTTACCAATTGATATTTACTAATTATTTTAAAGAAGCCTTAGAGAAGCGTAATAAAAAATAAAATAAGCTGAAGCGACGATGCCATTAGAAAACTGCTGGAATTTTGCCAACACTCCCCGCTCCAAGACAATGACCTCATCAAGAATACACGATCGATATATAGTCCAATACATAATTTAGAAAATGATTCAAGGGACAAGAAAGAACGGGATTGTTCAAGAAGAAAAAATGGTGTCACTGTATCGATAAAGCGTTTATGTCAATTAACAATCGATTAAAATATATCAGCTCGTATAACATTCTTTGAAATTCCATAAATTACACATGTTTTATTAATTTAATTTTAAAAAATATTAATGTAAAGTTAAATTAATGATCCAATATTGGCAAGAGTTTAACGTAGCCAAAAACCTAATAGAAAGAGCCAAAGATTTAACATACAAAGAATATTATACATATGAAACCAGTATAATATAAAATATAAATATAATTGCTTAAAATAAAAGCGAAAATTTATAATATGTTTGAGTAAAATTTTTATCCTATAAGAATAATTAACAAAATTTGGTATAATAATGAAAATCGAACATTAAGAAGAATGACGCACCGCAGCAATAGAGCTGAAAATCTTAAAATATAAATTCCAAACTAACAACAGAAATAACTTATCTTATATTTTTAAAAATTCTCAAGCCATACTGCTGATGTACGGCTGTGAAGTCCGGGGAGCGGCATTCTTTACGAAAAGGAAAAAATTACAATCTTTTCAAAGTAAAGTCCTAAGAATCGCAGTAAATGCTTCTGGGTTCATAACAAACAGCCAATTGCATCGGGAATTACAAATGAAGTCGATAGAGGATTACAGCAAAAAAAGATTCATGAAGTTCCCCTCTCAGTTACCGACAGTTAAAGGAGCAGTGACCTACAACCTGGAAAACCCAACCTCAACCCGAAGACTGAAGTCCAAGCTGCTGTAGGACAGTCTGTTATAAATTCTATACTTATTAATTCTATTATTCACACTACTTCTATTTTACTTATTATTTTTTCTTTCTTCTCTCGTCTTTTTTTCAAATTAACTTTTTTTTTCTTTTTTTTTTTTTACCTTTTGAGGGTAATTGTTTGTTTGAGTTAGGTCTAAAAATGTCATTATTTTTTGTTATTAATTTTACTTTTATCTTTTATTAAGAAGCATTATATTTATCTATTTATTTTATTTTATTTTAATTATAACATTGTATATAGTTAGGTGTGTCTTTTGTACAAGACGATAACCCCCATAATCAATTGTTATAAAAAAGAAAAAAAAAGTAACGGTTATATCAACCATGTAAGGCCCATCAGGCCGATCCGGTATAAAATAAATAAAATTAAAATAATATATGTAAAAAATATTTTTTAAAAAAAGTATTTCACGAATTTTTTTAATTTAAAAAAAAAATGATGAAGTAGAATTTAGACATCGGAAGCCAGGAAGAGAAAAAATATTATTACTTTAATAGGGTAATTTATAAGTGGCAAAAAAGCATCTTTGATTCAAACCTTTCTGAAAACAATTCCATTTATACCGATATTTTAAATATTTAATCATTAATATCTGTTGTATTATTCAGAATGTGTTATTAATTCTTTCTTCCTACTGCCCCCAATCATAAAAAACGTCTAATTTTAGTCTAATCGTCTAGACCATTCACATAAATTTAACAGAGAATCCCATCAATCATAAAGTCGTTAAAGACTGGACCTTCCTGACATACCGACACATTTTAAACCTCATAAAATCCCCATAATTCTCCTTTTCTCTACGTTCTGCATTTCAGAAGCCTACTTTTCTGTCATTTCATTTATTCTGGTTTTTATTTTCTATATTCTCACCCCCATACTTAATTTAATTATATTTTATAGTTACAATCCTTTCTTCTTCTTTATTTATGTATTTTATTTTTAATTTATATTCATATTTTTTTCTATCATTAATCATTAATTTTTCTATCATATATTATACCTCTTTACCCTTATTTATTTGGTATGTTGTCTTTCTTTATCATTTATATTTATTTTATTCCATTCTTTTAACTTTATTTCTTCTGTGTTTTCAATCCGTGTACATTTATATTTTTTTTACATATAATTTCTCCCCCCCTCCCTTGTTATATACATTATCATTTATATTTTTTAAATTTTCTACACTGTTTACCTTAAAATTTGTAACGTACTTAACTGCCATCCCCACTCCTCCAAATACAAACGGTTCACTCTGACTTTGACTTCTGTCAAAACAGGTACATTTTCTGTCTCGTTTATTTTCTTCCTTTATTCGTATCCCCTTTTTCTATCTCTCCGTTTGTGCTTTCTTTTATATTTCTTCTTTTTATCTGTTATTATTTCCGTTTTCATTTATTGTTTATAACCTTTTATTTTTCTTATTTAATTTTTACGTTTCATTGTATACCTTTTTAATTTTCTATTTACTTTTTTATTTATGTTAAGGGTTTGTATCTTTTTTAGCCCTGAGGAAGTCCTGCAACGTGGGGCGAAACGTTAGCTAAATTAAAATAGTTATTACTATTACCAATTTTTATTTCACACGGTCAACTTCGATCTTCTAATATTAATTCTTTGCTCCACAAAAGTAAATAAATTCTAAATCTCCCATTTCTTTGTAATCAATTATTTGTTCTAAATAGTTTAAAATATTTTTTTAGCAACGCGTGGTGAAAACTGAAAAGGAGAAGCAGTAATTATTAGTATCCTAGGGTAGAATTCGCTATTTGCATTTCTATTGGTGAGTCCCTATTAGAATTGAAGAGACACACCAAAGAGCTATAAAAAACAAACAGAGTTTTGTACAACCCTTAACGAATTCCACGGAAAAACAAACTTAGCATTATCGACTGCCCTACATCCCAAAACAACTTAAATATTTAAACTGTTTATGCATTCTATTTTCTTCGATACATAATTTGTCATTACTTTTAAACAATTATAGAAGGAGTTATAATATTGTTAAGTACATTAACATTTCTATATGCGGTTAATATTATGAAATAAATAATAGTTAGTCTAACCTTGCCAGGACTCATTTTTCCTTCTTTTTAATTCATTCAAAATACACTCCCCGTTAAAAGTACTGAAACACCCGTACTTCTCGAGATTTTCTTGGTATTGATGCATACTTCGTTTTTATAGTAATATTATTTATTAAATGAGAGACATTAGTCATTAGGCACATCATTGGGTGTGTTCTCTATGATGAAGGCAAACCATTGTTTGTGTTCGAAGGATGTCAATCTGGAAGTCAACGGTCATTAGAAGACTGAGAGAGTCAAACTTCAGCCCAAGGTCAGCGAAAGGTCCTCTTCTCACATAAAGAGATTGAGATTTGCAAGGGAATACCAATCTTGGACTGTAGAGGAATAGAAAAAAGTTGTATTCCCTTAACAGACCAGATGGCCGTGAAAGAGTTTGCAGAAGACCTGGAGAACGGTCTGTCATGTTCTGGTGCGGTAAATCTTAGGAGGCACGTACCAATTCGATGCCATTGCATGCTTTGAGGTATGTAGAAATGATTCTTCAAGATCATGGCCTTTTATGCCGTTCAAAGGCTCTAAATCGTTACTCATGTATGATAATGCCCGTCCTCACAAGGCATGTGTTTCTGAGAACTTGAACACCACAAATAGCCACACCATTGTTTGGCCAACAAGAAGTCCTGACCTTAACCCAATCGAGCACGTTTGGGATTATCTCGAAAGAAAGGTTCGGTCACAAGAATCACATCCTACAACTGTTGAGATGCTTAAAGTGAGTATCCTAAGCGAGGAGTGGGACAATATACCCCAAAATTTTCTTCAAAATCTTTTTTCAAGCATGATAAGACGAGTGGAAATAGTCATTAAAGCCAGAGTCTGTACGTTCTTGAAAATTCATATATTTTAAAGTGTTTTGATACTTTTGACGGGGAGTTTATAAGCGATACCATGTTCATTCATACGGTAGTCATTGTTATGATCTTGAGCTCGACTTTATTCAATACATTCACGCTATCTGATTGAATAATTTGAAACATTAAAAAACATTATAAACAAATGAAATACAGATTAACATTTTTAATTGCATTTAACAATATAAATAGTCGCATTATAATTTTTTTTAAAATTATATGCTACCAATATACATGATTTTTTATTATGTATTATTTTTTCCCTTAGATTTTTTTTTTTTAGTTTCTATCGTTCTTTATATGTCTACATATTTTCCATTATTTAATGTATACTTTGCATGATTTTTTTTATCAAGCATATAACAGAATTATAGACAAAAGTATATAAACATTGTATTTTTAAGAAGGTAGTCCTGCTGGGAGTCAATAAAGGTAACACAATTGTAAAATAAAACTATTGATAACCAACGTTTCAACCCTTCCTAAGGGTAGACAGAAGAAGTGGGAAAATTTTCTACCTGACTTTCCGTTTCTCAACTTCCTCAGTCATCTTTGTTTCAATTTTACAGGTACTTACCCCCCCCCCCTAACTTATATGTTCATTTTAAGTTATTTTTATTAATTTTCTTAAAATTTCCCTTTTACATATTACTATAATTCACTTTTGCCATATTTACTTCACCAATCTTTTTTACCTTTTAAACCTTCCTCTTTACAACTATTTCTAATGAGTATTCTCCTACAATTTTTTATTCCAGATCTGTATTTAGAACTTTATCACACCCGGTTGTATTCATTGTTAACCAATTTATCGAGTCCAGCTACATGTATACGTCCTTATATTATTATTTCTTTTATATATACTTTATAAAAATAACAATTTATGTGAAATGTTTTTATTTGAATGTTCCGTCAATTCTATAATGTTTGTATTTTTTTTGTTTTCATTTAGCACTGACGAATGGGGCGAAACGTTGGTTAACAATAAATAGTTTTCTTTTAATATTTTGATACCTTTATTGACCGCCGCCCGGACTATCTTCCTATAATCTAATCCATAAGGTCAACTATCTTCTTGCAATATAAACATTTTACACATAGTAAAAAATATATATAGACATAAAAACTCAACATAGTCTTCTACAATTATATTACAGTAAAACTCAAAATAGCGTACTCATACATCCATACAAAAAATAAATTAAAATATAAAATACATGAGGCTGAAAGTATTAATGATAAAAAGATACCTATTATATTAAAACAAGTAATGTAACTATATATATATTGGACTGTAAACACGTATATACACAGTACATGCTTCATCTATCCCCTTGGAAGACACCCTGGAATACACCGCAATTTGTCAAGAGCTCTCCGTTGTATGTGTCTGGTATTACTTGGCCTGGAGAGTGGAAGGGAAGAAAAAAGTTGCTTTACTCAGCTTTGCCTTGCTAATGCACTTTTTCTGCTGGTGAGGTCCTTACCGCGCTCCAATCTCCTTATTTGGTATTCGCATGCCAAGGGAACCCTATTTAGAGGCCATCTTCATAATTTCATTGATATATCGCCCCCACAGCCCAGCCGCACTGCGCCGGCCTTGTGGTCTCTTACAACATTCCATTTTTCATACAGCTCTTGTCTTTAGCGATGGGAGGGATTCATCACTAATCCTGAAAAGTGTAGTGCGAAAAAAGTAAAAAATTCAATTAAAAACCTAGAACGTTTAATGTTTAATTTAAAAGCAAGCGTTGCTCAAACAGACATCAATATTTTTAAAAATATCAATAATTTTTTTTTCCATATTGTTGCTCTGAAAGAATGTAAAATTGACTTATCTTGGCGGTATCAAAAAAATAATAAGTAAATCAATATAGTCATTTTTTTTTAATATAACCGACTTCTTTACAAATCATAAATTTTTCAAATTAAAACTTCAAACTTTCAAATTCTCAAATAAAATATGTAAAAATATATATATACATATAATATTAGTTTGTGTTTTTATTCAATAACGATAATATTTTTATAAAGAATGATCGTGCTCACTATAAATACAATAAGTTATACAAAAATACAAATAAAAAAGTTAATAGTAGAATAGTATTATGTAATTATAATACTAATAACTTTTTTTATAACCCCTTCCTAATCATTTCTGACATAGGGGAGGAGGATTAATCTACATGGCACTACCCAATTCCACCTTTCCCAATGGTGAGGGCTCAAATTTTCATTTCGTGGGAGCGCCAGAGAAATAAAAATTGACTTCCCAGGCCAAATTCGAATCAGGCACAATTATAAGAATAGTTCATTAGGATTGTTCATTCCTGACAATACATATCCTTCTCCCTACCCCCTCATCGTCAAATCCACAGTTATATTTGTTTTTATTTATAAAATTCTTTTATAATTAATTTATTAATTTTTATAGTTTTGAGAATAAATTTAATAGTCATAATTACTAATTATTAAGGAATTTAAATCGCGCTTGAGAAATTATTATACTAGCTATGTTGATAGGTTGAGAAAGGCTGTTTTAATTCCGTGTATGAATTAATTATGAGATAGAAGTTCATAAATAATTCATCAGACGTTGTTAGACGTCATCACCATCCTAACAGCATAAATATAATTACTCTACCAAATCGTAGGTAGAACTATATA
>NW_027110302.1:39581-46071 GCF_000696795.3 Halyomorpha halys
CTATAAACAATGTTATTATTAAAAGAAAAAAATAGATAAGAATAATGTTTCTTAATAAAAGAGGAAAGTAAAATTAATAACAAAAAATAATGATATTGATACACTTAAATAAAACAAACAATTGCCCTCTAATAGCAAAAAGAAACAACTTAATTTGAAAAAGGAACGAGAGAAGAAAATAGAAAAATAATAATAATGAATAAATAAAAAGAGTAATAATAAAAAGTAGAATAAAGATATAGTCACACTATCTTTATTTTACTTTTTTTATGTTTATTAAAATGCTCTGTTTGCACCTACTATAAGTAATTCAGTTTTACTCGATAAATAAATAGAAAAATGTTGAAGGGAGCAATGTATTGTAAGTAAAAGTCGAGCAATATGGTTGAAGATCATAAAAAAAAAATCCATACAAATAGTGATATATGAAGAATTCTAACAACATAAACTTAAGGTTTATATAATTAATGATTAATTTTTTTTAATCCAACTTTTTTCTTCTTTTTTATAATTTATTTATTGTTATTTACAACTGTATACAAATGTATACAAGTAAATTTGCTGTAGGTGACAGTGACATGATTCAAACATGTGGAGAATCTACTCACTGACAGAACTCCAATAACATTTCTGGAGGAGAAGATCTCGAGACTATATTCTTTTCAGATGCCTAGGAGGATTATTAGGTTATGAAGGAGAAGACAGGTTAGAAACAAGTGGATTTGGGTGGTTGTGGGGTTTATTATGGAAGGAATGGTTCTGGTTCTGGCTAAATCGGCAACATATGTAACACTGAGGTCCTGATGTATGACTTGATTTGTGACAAAGTAAGGAGTATTAAGGATTTTACGAAGGATTTTGGACTGTAAGGATCGGATTCGGGAGGAATTTGATGGTTTACTGGAGCCCCAAGCTCAACTCCGTATGTCCAGATAAGCCTTATAATAGTCATGTGAGATCAGTCTTTTGCAATGGATTGGCAATTTAGACCGTTTGTAGTAAATGTTGTAATAGTCGGAATCGACGAGCAGTTTCATTTTTTTTTTTTTTTTATGGAGAATTGGGCCAGAAACTTTAAATATATGTCGAATAGAGCCCGCAGATAAACTAATCTTTTCGAAATTTTATAAGCATAGCATGACGTGAGACACGCATGAGTATCCTCATGACATTGGTTGGTCTGTTCTAATAGAACGCCACGCCTACAAAACAAATGATGAAAACTGATACTTATCAACCGACATGGCATATATACACAGTAAGTAGGTTAATAATTTATATTATTCTAAAAAATAATAATAAGGAATAAGAATGATTAAACAAAAAAATAATAATAAACGAATAAAATTTTATGCGATGGATGTCGAAGCAAAAAAGATGGGTCTGCATATTAATGGAGAAAAAACTAAAAATGGGGAAGATTATGGTATTGTTATGTGTAAAACATGAGGCGTTTTTGTGTAAGAGTATAGGTCCCTTTCGATTAAACAATTCAGGTTGTTTTTGATGCATTAGGTCAATGCAGTATATGTAGATGTGATTGTTTCAACTCTGAATAAAAAGGAGAAATGAATTATTCCTGGCATTGACCATGACACAGAAACCAATAATGTTTTTTAATGCAAATTTCATGGGTCCTGATACAAGATACTAGAGATACAATCCACTTTTTATCATACCTGATTATCCTTTCGAGAAAATGCTCGTTTTTTTAACCTAGTAAGCAGTGAAACGCATGTCTCATAACTCTTCAACTGCTGCCACTCAGTAAGTTCATTAAGTGTCAAGAAACTGTCTACACACTTGTATTCAGTTGTTCTGCAAGACCTTTAACTGTTTGGTAATGGTTTTCTTTCACGGTAAATCTAATTTCATCGTCGTCAATTGCTGGAGGTCTTCCTCTGGCTTGGTTACCCAAATCTCTGTTACTAGCCAAGAATTTTTCAAACCACCGACGAATGTTCTAATCGTTATATCCTTTCCCGAACGGTATAGTACAAGAGCCGGGAAGAAAAGGAGGTAGTTATCTCACACCAATTTTTTATTACTTTAATGAAAACTATGTATAATTACTAGTCAAAACTGATGAGTCTGCCAAGTATAGGTAGGGGGAATAAAAAATGGCGGCTGTTTCAAAACCTTAAAAAAACCTTAATTTTTCATTCCGAGCACTATATCTTAAAAACTACCAACACTAGAAAATCTAAGAGAATAATTTAAAGACAAGCAAATTTGCTGAAAGATTAGCCCTAATAGAGCTATTTACGTCCAATAGTTCTCGAGATATAGCATATTTTTATAAGCAACTTTTCATAAAAATGTATTGAAATATCAGTAGTTAGTTAATTTATTTTGAAAAATCTATACCTCAGGAAATATATGACGTACATATAATCTATTAGCAATCAAATTAAAGCCAGTTTAATGTATTATAAAGTAGTTTATAACCTTTACCTTCGTAGAAATAGTTTTTTTCATGATATTTGCTAAAATAAATTGATTTATAGTTGTTCTATAGTTGTGTTGAGTTATAGCACTCAAATTTAAGCTAGTTAAATTTACTATAAAATATTCCCTTCCTTTTTCTTGCAGGGTTAGTAGTTTTTATTATATTTGACGAAATAAACTCACAAAATGTTAGTTTCTAGTTATTCGTATAAAGTGATGGATTTTGGAAACAATATATCTCTAGACCCAAAATAAAGGAAATTTAAGTTACTATAAAGTAGTTTATGACACTTATCTTCGTAGATGTAGTAGTTTTTATGATATTTACATAAGAACATAAATTTGGCAAATAAAAATTTGTCCCGAACAACTATAAATCAATTTATTTTAGCAATTATCATGAAAACAACTATTCCTACGAATGTAAAGGTCATAAAGTAATTTATACCTTTTAATTTAACATAAACTAATTTACACTAGCTTTAATTTGAGTGTTATTAGATATCTGTACGTTACATAGTTCCTGAGATATAGATTTCTCAAAATAAGTTAATTAACTACTGACCTTACAGTACAACGTTTTTATGAAATATTGCTTTTTAAAAATCTATATCTCGAAAACTATTGAACGTAAATAGCTCTATTAGGGCTTAAATTTTAGAAAATTTACTCTACTTTCTAAAGATGCACTCTTAGATTTTCTATTGTTGTTGGTAGTTCTAAAGATATAGAACTCGGAATAAACAACCTCCTACTTATACTTGGCAGACTCATCAATTTTGACTAGTAATTATACATAGTTTTCAATTAAGAAATAAAAAATTGGGATGAAATTACTGCCTTTTTTTGTAATCTTGGGCTTTTGTAATGTTCCAACTTCAGCTGTCTAGAGTCTAAGTTTAAACTCATAAAAGAAAATTACTTCAAAATCGCATGTTTCTACGGTCGTATTCAATATTATTCTGAACAACGTGCAATCAATTAGAATGATAGTAAATATTATCACAAAATGTAGCATTAATAACGGCTTATAATCTGCAAGCATAAACTTAGGAAACAACACAAGTCCACAAATCCAACATTGAATTTCTAAAATCATAAAAAAGATTTCTAAAATTATTATTCATATGAAATAACCCATTAAATAATCCGTTTAATTTTAATTATTATTTAGTATGAAATGCTTCATTAATGATTATTTTAAGAAATACATCTAGCGTAATGAATTCAACAATATTTTACCAACTAGGTTTAGCTATTAAGATTAATTTAGTGTCAATCTGCTTTGTTCTGCAATTTTACGATTTCCCATTAGCCTTAAAGCACTCAGTGTAATTTATGGGGTTAGTAGAGATAATATTTCTTCTAGAAGTCAACTTAAATAGTGCTTAGGTTCTTTATCAGTTTTAGTATTGCACAAGAAGTACTCTGGTGATAAAATTAACATCGTAGACATAAAGCTACCGACATTGATTGATATTTCAACCCTTGGAAGAGGTTTTAGGGTTTGGTTCCATGGAAATACGTAAAGCATGACCCAGCTATCTTATCTGGCTCCATTTTACAACTGAAATCAAATCCGGTTGTTGTTGTTGATTGTTGCTTAAAGGCGTAAAACCCTCTGGTCATCAACGCCTATGGGATGATAAAAGTAAAAAAAAATAAAAAAATAAATAAACAAATAAAAAATAGAAAAATAAAAAAAATTGAAAAATAATTTAAAAAAAACATAAAAATCGAAGAGGAGTTATAATTTATAAAGAAGGCGATGTGCTTTTAAAAATTCAAACACTAATGTGATTTTAGCTTCCTCATCTGCGAGAGTTTCGGATAAATTTGGGGTCAGTCCTATCCTGTTTATTGTTGGCAAATAGTGAGTACACTTTTCGAAAATATGTCTAATCGTAAGAATGGACTGACAATATTTGCACGTTGGAGGTGGCAGTTTTCTGATCAGGTGAGAGTGCGTGAGGAGAGTATGACCTATTCGGACAAATCCGGTTTATCATACATTATTTTTGTTTTATTTAATTACACCTTTCCTTGCCAGCAACTATGCCGTTAAATGGATTCATGGAATCAAAATAAACATCCATAAATTTATCTTAACAAATGTTTCGAAATATTATTCAGCCCCAAAGTATCCTTAATAAACCTACTCTTATCATCGATAGATAAACCCGTTTTCAAGGCCATTATCTGTACTATTGACTAACTTGAAATCATCGCACGAGACTGAAAAGACAAAAATCTACTTGGTTGGGACTTCTCTAACATATATTTGAATTGCAACTATAAACGCTTTAAGCTTTCGAATCGTTACTAAAATAATAATAAATATATTTTCATTACAAAAAAAAAAAAAAATACGATGTTTGGGCGCCAATATAATTTCCTATCAAAACCCATTTTAAAGTCTTAAAATTATCATTCATGTATGTAATAAAATAATTGATGAACACATGGATTATGTGCTAATGTGGCAGATTTTAGTGAAACAACTTTTGGAGTTTTCTTTTAAACTATGATTTCAAAATTCTGACGTAAATCTGGTCATTAGTGCACGCAAACGCATTACAGCTGATATGACGTCACTCAATGACACTACTAAGTGTTTTCTTTTTTTCTACTTTGGTTTTTTTTATTAATATACGATGTAAGGAATCATTTTGTGCGGGCCAGTTAGTTAAATTTACAAATCGTAACTCATTTAATATTTTATATAATCTTTACCCTTTCTTGAGACTGTAATTTTAAAATGTAGTTCTAAAATTGTATTAAGGTATGATAATTTATTAATAATATTGTTATTTGTTCAAAATTATTAAAAATCATAAGTATAATAAAAGCTGTTTGTAATATACTATCCTTGAGGATGACCGAATTGGCCGAAACGTCAGACTTATAAAAAAAAAAAATTGTTTTGAGACTAAAATTAAGTACAATTTATTTATTTAAACCCATTTAATGAGTCAGGAATTTCTTAAAAATTACGAATGGATTGTGCAGTTAAAGCATAAGTTGTGTCATAAGCTTACTCGCGATAATATTTAAAAAATAATTCATTTGGTTTAAACTTATAATTTTGATAAAAAGAGTATTATTTTTAGTTAATTTTAGTCAAGAGTAAATGTTATGATGGAAACTGACATATACCAGTTGCTTCCTTGGCAGTGAAGTGTCACCTTGTAAACTGGTTTTACAAGACAGTGGCATGCTGCCACATCTACTGTCAGCTAGGCAGTTAATACTGTCATGATGGCAACTATCAGTAAACTGTTGCAAAAGTTACTGTCACAATTGCAGTAAAGTGTAAACGATATTGAGTGACCTGACCCCATTCTGTCTACTAGTACAGTAACATTCAGGCCAAATCAGTTTTCTTCTTTTGAATACAAGGAAGGCAGCAATCTAAAAATATTGCGATTGTTATTGGATTCGGTTATAGCTATTGCAATCGAAAGGTATTTAACTAATACCTATATAATTTCTCCTTGACCTTTATATTGTTGGATGGCGCAACTAGAGGTCGCTGGGAATGCCCTGAGCTCCAGCCCTTGGTTACTGCATCTCAACCTGATTGATATTGACATTCCATTATTACCTATTCACCCTGCAATCGATTCCTCTATGTCAGTTACACCTATGTCAGATTTTATATCTAGAACACAATTCACCGTGTTCAATAAAATTGTAGATACAAAGGTATTTGAATTCAATATGGAGCAAGGAAATTCAGCGAAAAGCGCCTAAAATGCATGATACAGTCTAAATGAGTAAGAGTAAAAAAAAGTTTTATTTTTTTTTTACACCTAAAATTCATTACAATTTGTGACCCTTGTCTATTTGGTGTTAAGTGATTTTTTGCAGTTACGATGGACAAAGGGTAAGAATCTTTAACGGATTCCAAAAATGTAAAACTATAAATGTAAAATGTGAAACGTCGGACATTAAAATAGTTTTAAACTATTTGTTCTTTTTTTGTTACCGCAACCATGACCATCTACTTATATTTAAATCTTAACGGTCAACAATATATATA
>NW_027110302.1:46121-48968 GCF_000696795.3 Halyomorpha halys
AAATTTAATTTTTCATTCGGAGCTCTATATCTTAAAAAGTAGGAACAACACAAAAAAACCTAAGAGAACGTCATTTAATGATGAGCGAATTTGCTAAATATGAGCCCTAAAAGAGTTATTTACGTTATAGTTCTCGAAATATAGCTCTTTAAAAAGCAACATTTCATAAAAATGTTGTATGGGACGTACTCACAGATCAGTAGTTAGTGAATTTATTTTGAAAAATCTATACCTCAAAAACCATTTGACGTATAGACGTCTATTAGCACTCAAATTAATGCAAGTTTAATGAGCTATAAAGCAGTTCATGGTGTTTATCTTCGTAGGAGTAATAGTTTTCATAAAACTTGCTAATATAAATTGATTTATAGTTGTTCGGACAAATTTTTATATGCCAAATTTATATTCATATGTGAATATCATAAAAACTACTACCTCTACGAAGATAAGTGTCAAAAGCTACTTTATAGTAAGTTACATTTTCTTTATTTTGAGTGTTGGCAGACATATGTGCGTCTTATGGATCTAGAGATATATTTTTTCAAAAATCCAACATTTTATACGAACAACTAGAAATTAACAGTTTGTGAGTTTATTTTGTTAAATATCATAAAAATAGCTTTAATTTGAGTGCTAATATACATCTGTACCTCTCATAGTACCTGAGATATATATTTCTGAAAATAAATTAACTAACTACTAAATCAATTTATTTTAGCAAATATCATGAAAAATACTATTTCTACGAAGGTAAAAGTTATAATCTACTTTATAGTACATTAAACTGGCTTTAATTTGATTGCTAATAGATATATATCTATCTATATACATATGCACGTCATATGGTTTTGTATGTATACAAAACACATCCTCTGCTTTCTTAATCGTCTAAAGTTCGCTCAAGTATGAAGTAACAATAATTTAGTAAAAATTAAACTATTTTTTTTTAACATTTTACTTAAGTAAAAATGAAGGAAAATAGAATTAAGAATGAACAATTAATGATGGATTCTTAATTTTTTTTTCTTCATTCAGTTGATGGGAATAAATTAGCTCAGTCATTAGTTCAGTTTAATGACACGGGTTTGGTCCCTTTTTATTTAGCCTTTTTTTCCCACCAGCCTATGAAATAAACATTTTCCTGGGGTAAGGATAGCCCCAATTGATTTCTGAGACCCAAGAATCCTCATTCTCCAAAAAGTTAAAAAAAAAAAACTTTCATTGAGATCCGTTTTCTAAATAGAAACAAATTATTCGGTTTCGATATGATCGTACATAATTCCTTAATAATTATTATTTTATTCATAAAAATACGAAATTTTTTTTTAATTCAAAACTTTATTTATTAATAAATATTACAATATGCCACAACGCTGTTGGGCAATAGATAATAGTGATATCTTATCACATTCATACCACAATTTAAAAATGTAATAAAATAAGAATAAAAAGAAATAAATAAATGAAAAAAAAAATTACATAAAAATTAATAAAAACTTTCAGAATATATATAAACAGAAGAAGAAAAAACATGGATATAATCAAACTATGTACATAAAGAGAAAAAAACAATTATAATAATAACAAAAATAATCAATGGAATGTCCGTTTCTCGGAAGTCAATTCAAATTATAATACTTATTTTAGTAATAATAATAAAAAACTTGATATGAACCAGAATAAAAAATAAATGTTATATTTATACATAGAATCAAAATTTACAAAAAAAAAATTATAATATAGTTATATAAAAGTTATAATATATATATATAAATCATCTATAGTATTAGTGTATATAAGCTACAGGGTGTCAGCTGACTGAGTACCTGATCGGCTGTATAGATGCTATATAAAAGCTAAAATTGACTTAATTAAACTTTAAAAAATTTGATGAGTATTTTAAGTAAAATTAAAATATGATATATATTTAATATGATTTTTGTCAGAATTTTACAAAGAGGCACAGAAAAATTTTTATGCTTGGAAATTATTTAAGTGTATCTCTTTTTTATGTAATTATTAAATATAGATAAAAAAAAAATTATACAGTGGTACTACATTTTGCGTTTTATAATATTATGGATTCATTAAACACACAACATCAATACTGACCTAATGCATATTCAATAAAGATGTATAAAATATGATATTTCTAACCAATATATTCGTGATATATAGATTCTTTATATAAGACCTAATTAAAGTGACAGTAAAACGAACAATGGATTTTCATGAAGATTGAATGTTTAGTGGTATAACTGATGGATCATTCAAAATTTAAAATGGAGTGGAAGGTGGGAATCCTTTGTTTATATCAATTGCCTTCAAGAATGAAGTGCCACGCTTCATACTTGCAGGCAAATGCCAAACAAGATTTCTTGTTTAATTGATACAATTCACAAGACCCTTACTATTTGATCTCATGTACAAATAAGCTTATGATTCAAATCAGACACGCTAATCCGGCTTTCAAATGACGACTGTAGAGGTTCAAAACATATAGTACAAGAGCCGGGAAGAAAAGAAGGCAGTTATCTCACCCCAAATTTTGATTACTTTAATGCAAAATTATGTATAATTACTAGTCAAAATTGATGAGTCTGCCAAGTATAGGTAGGGGGAATAAAAAATGGCGGCTGTTTAAAAGCAATAAAAAAATTTAATTTTTCATTCGGAGCTCTATATCTTAAAAAGTAGGAACAACACAAAAAAACCTAAGAGAACGTCATTTAATGATGAGCGAATTTGCTAAATATGAGCCCTAAAAGAGTTATTTACGTTATAGTTCTCGAAATATAGCTCTTTAAAAAGCAACATTTCATAAAAATGTTGTATGGGACGTACTCA
>NW_027110302.1:49623-51541 GCF_000696795.3 Halyomorpha halys
ATATAAATAAAGGAAATACTATATCATAATTTGTGTAAATAACAGTGTGAATCTACATCAAAAATATAATAAAATAAAACTGATCAAATTGTAAAATTAAATTTACATACAAAACTAAACTATAAATTCAGGGCAGATGGTATGCTTAGAATATCACAGCTACTTTCTCGTTCTATGGCAATTAAGCATTACATAATGGCTAAGAATGTAGATTTTAGTAAAAAGTTTTATTTTTATATTTCTTCTATATTTCAAGAAAAGAAAAGTGTTAAAATTTTTGGTAATAGAAATATTAATAAAAGTACTTTTCTGATCACTGTTCAAATTGGAGTACATCTATCTGTAAACTGAAAGGTTCATTTGAAAAAATAGTACGGGAACATATGAGCATAAATAATAATATGGAAATATATTCTGAAACAAGTGAGTAATTCCAAAACAAAGTAGTGTGTGTGGTAAATGAAAGTTTTGTGATAATCGCACCGCACCATCTGTTTTAGATTATTTTATTATACAAATTTTTTTATTGCATAAATATATTATGTACAATATTATTTCGAGATACCCACTTATACGATACGGTTGTTAAATAATAGCTTATTGTCTAAAGTAATTATATATTTATCCTAGGACTGATCCCTTTAAAATAATATTACAGGTGTCAGAATTAAGCTATAGTAAAATTAAATTTTTCAAAATAAAAATGAAATTATATACTATCAAGTATAATTATAATAATGAATTTGATATGATAAAAAATGAACAATAATAATTAACAGATTATATGAAATAAAATAAAACTATATATCATATTATAAATCATAAGATGACTAAATTCTAATAAAAAACGAAAAAAAAAAAAAAAAAATCAAATACAAGTAAACTAAAAATAATAAACAAAAGGTACAATTACTTTTAATATACATATTTTCAAGTTTAAACAAAAATCAGAATTATCAAATAAAAAAGATAAATAAATAAATCAGCATAAATGGTAATGAAAAATGAAATAAAATATATCCTCTAAGGAATAATAAACCTTAAGGATATAACTCCAGTAAAATTAAATAAATAATAATACTAATATCCTTAGTACTATATAGGGATAGGGGTATTATTTAAATTGATGGTCGATATTTAGTGAAAATAATGGCCCCTGTTTTATCAATATTTAAATTAAATTTTTTAAGGCGGTTAGATGTTTTTTGAAACCATCTTTAAGTGTAATGTAAAAATACGGTATGAAGAAGTGTAAATAGCTTTATCATCGGCAAAAAGGGCTATTTTAATTTACATCATAACTTCAGCAATGCTTAATGGTACCGCTAGGAATGTAAAAAAAGGGATGATATAACCTGATCTCGATATCCGATTCGACCTTTGATCGAATCAAACCATCCGAATAATCGATAGCCAAAGATCTAGTTAGATGACGATCTAAGTAGGTAAGTGATGAAGGATGTGGTACCCTGCGATCTGGAGGGACGGTAGATAGGAGGTGTTCCTAACGACGTCATCATCAACCTTAACTGCCGCTCTAAATTCATGCTCCCCCAGGGGGGGGGGGGGCTAGGCACGGCTCCTCGCTTTCAGCAACAAGTTACTTAATACCAAAGTCGTTCACATTTAATATCTTGTATTCTATAATAAACTATTTCCTATATAATAGTTTACAACTAATAACTTATACGAGGAATAGTGTCCAGATCTATTACGATATAGTATTTGTAATAAATAAAGGCTAAAAAAAAAAAAATATGAAAAAAAGATGGTTGGGGGTACGGTAAAAAAATAACACAAATAACTTTTAAAAAAATTATTTCATAGAGCCATCGTTTCGGCCAGAATTTTCAGCTTTCATTAGGACTGAAAACAAATGAAATTTCATTAACAACCAATGAATAAAAAACATTATTAT
>NW_027110302.1:52531-170305 GCF_000696795.3 Halyomorpha halys
ATTATTTTTATATAACTCTGAGTGCTAATAGACATCTATGCGTCAAATGGTTTTTGAGATATAGATTTCTACTAATCTTTCTGTACAACATTTTTATGGAATATTTCTTTTTAAAAAGCTATATCTCGAGAACTATTGGACGTAAATAGCTCTATTAGGGCTAATATTTCAGAAAATTTACTCTTCTTTATAATGTTCTTTTAGATTTTCTACTGTTGTTGGTAGCTTTTAAGATATAGAGCTCCGAATAAAAAATTATTTTTTTTTAAGGTTTTGAAACAGCCGCCATTTTTTATTAATTCAAAAATTAGGGTGTGATAACTGCCTTTTTTTTCTTCCCAGATCTTGTACTACTTTTACCTACCTCCATTTCACCCCTATTCAGTTCTTACCCAAACCTTGAGTTAGTCTTATATTTAGATACAGCAATTTAGAACAAACTAAGTAATTAGTAATGTTTTTATTAAGTGGCGTTACATCGTAATGGTTAGTAATCTTAAATTATTCTTTGGGCATGTATTTTTTAAATAATTATACATATAAATGTATATATTTTTTTTACTCCCTTTCGAATATACGGGTGGGGGGAGTTTACCACCCCATTTAACTATGGTGTGGAATCAAGTTTTTATTTCGAGGGACAGCGCAGAAATAAAAATCGACCTCCTAGGCTGCATTCGTACCAGCGCCACTGCAGTCACTAGCCAGTCAAAGCTGGCGTTTTACCTCGCTCAGCTACCTTTATAATGAGACAATCTTTGAGCTATTGAAGTTCCGAAAACCATTTATGTTCTAACTCTCGTCCCGAAGACAACAATTAGCATATATATACCAGAACGGCATGAAATATTCCCGCGACATTCCGATCTCAGCACTATTATATTTCTTGATTTTGGGATTTCGCCAAAAACGAAGATTGGACTGGGTCCCAACAACCTGTGCGTCAACAATAATAGCCTTACCATCTTCGAGAATAGCCAAATCAGAACACCATCTTCTTCCGCAAGGTTTGGAGGCGTCCAACCAGAAAACAGTTTAGCCAATTTGGAAGAATTCCCTGTCGGGCAGAATATGTTTTAATTTGTTCTTTACACATTATTTGTGAAACCATTAATTTTTCTTACTATGTATAGAGCGTGTTCGTAATAGAGAGAGTTAAACTGCCAACTTCGAATGGCTCGTGACTGCAGCGGCGCCGGCTGGAGGGTCGACTTTTATTTCTGTAGTGGTTCCACGAAATGAAATTTGAGCCCTTACCATGGTTAGATAGGGTGGTAACCTCTAAATAAACCCCCTCCCCTCATTTCAGACAAATGACCATACATTAAAAAAAAATTAAGGCTTGTTCGGTGAGTAAGGCACTAATCTAAAGTTTGGCCTTAAGTAGAACGTTTTTTTATTATCGTGTAAAAGATGGAGCGATCCGGCCTCCGGAGACTAATTGGGTTCATCAAACCTCATTTAATAGGGGACCTAAACATTCCATGGACTGAGGAAAAAATCCGGTGGTTAAGCATTTTAAATATACTTTATCAATACAATAGTTAATAATACTATTATATATTATGGAAGTTAAATTTTATATAAACATATAAATTCTTTCAAGGAAAAAATATGTCCGGAGTTACTTAGGCTTAGTATTATAAATATTGTCTGATTAGATTAAAATAAGTATGCTGTGTGGCTAGCAACCCAATGAAGTTGGGCAGCACAACTTTGTATTTTTAATAAAGTTTTTCCCTAAGATCGTCCTTGAGACCGATTCGGCCGAAACGTAGGACTGTTGATGATGTAATAAAGAGTATCGAGACTTAACATGGATACCAATTGGTTTATTTAAAAGATAATTTTATATATTTTTACTCAAAAAAAGGTGCTGAGAAATTTGTTTTGCACAAAAAGGGTACCACGAAGATAAACGCATGGGAACCGCTTTCATAAGGTGTTGCTTGAAGGCTAATTCAAATGATTGAGCTAAATCAAAAGCATTTGCTTCAATCTTAACAAGCCTGTTTTCCCCAATATGCAGTGCAAACGGCGTTCCACTTAGCAGCACCATAAGTACATGGTCCAGTTGATATGCTTGTCAAGCTTCCCATTTGTCAAGCATGCTTGATCGTATAAATCTATTACTTACTTTTATTATTTTTACCTAAGCAATTATTTATTTTTTATTGAACTATTACATTCTGCCACACTCAAGGGCAATAGGTATTAGGGATGTAAACATACAATCATACCATGTATACATACATATTAACTAAAAAATAAATATATTGAAACAATTGAGTACAAACTATGCAAAAAATAAATTAAATAAATAGATAAAAATAAAATTATATATACACATAATAAATAAACAAAGACAAATAAGTTAAATAATATACTGTAACAAAACAACTGGTGTGAAGAATTTAAAAAAAAGTAAATATAATCACTTTAACAATTTATTTACTATTATTTCTTTAGCAACTTTTTATTTATTCTGTAATAATAATAATAATAATAATGAAGGCCTAACAAAACCGAAAGTTCGACGCGGATGTCACCAATCGCTCTCTACATACATCCTTCCAGTGATGCCCCTCCAAACCCAATTTTACTAAATCAGTTTTAACGGAATCCTCCCATCTACGTTTCGGTTTACCAATTGGACGATTACCCGTCGGTTCAGTGTTTATTAACATTTTAGTGATCCGCTCGTTACTAAACACAACAACCTTATACATCTTATACGCCACAATGCTATAACTTCAATTATATCTACCGGGTATAGGTCCCGTCATTCGGTGTTGTGTAGTCTTCTAAATTCTCTTGTAAATTCATCCTTTTTCGGTCCGAATATTTTACGTAATACTCTATTTTCGAAAACCTTAGGGCGCTGTTCATCCCTTAGTGTAAAGAGGCCACGTCTCCCATAAAGAACAGTGGGAAGGATAATAGTTATGTAAATTCCTATTATTTATTCTTTAGCTTCTTAAGATGGTATGTATAATTAAAATTAGCAATATACATATCGTCCTTTAATGTAGCAGAATGCCTTATTTGTTATTATATATTAAAAAAAATTTAATCTGTTTAATTGTAATAATATTAAATAACACCACATATAAACGACTAGATCCATCTCAAAAATTTAAAATCTTTAATTATGATATCGTTCATTTTATAATTTACCAGATATAGCTATGATTTTAAAAACGAAACTCATAAATCCACAAACGTTTAAAGCCCATGGTCCAGTTCCTCAAAGGAATAATATTACGTAATATTCTCAGGAAAGGAAAATGGCTTCATGATCTGACTCAATAGTAATTTGGAGCTGTGCCAAGTGGGACATTTCCGCTAGAAATGCTATTATACATTTTAACACATATAAATTTGTGAATTATACAAATATAAGATTATCTATACACATTTTATTTTAGAAACTTGAAGCTTTCGTTTTGGAATCTTCAATAATTTAAAATGACGAATTAATAGTTGACATCGGATATACATAAATGAGAAGATAGTTAAGAGTACGGTTAGTCAATAACTCAAAAAAGTAAAAACTTTAGTGTCAACGTTTCGGCCAGAATTTCAGGCATTCATCAAGGGCGACTTGGTGTGGAACCCCAAAATACAAGTTATAGTGTTATTGGCTGACATGTGCTTGATACCCTATCAAGCGATGGTACAACAGCCTGGAAGAAATAAAGGCAGTTATTTCACCCCAATTTTTTATTACTTTAACGAAAACTATGTATAAATACTACTCTAAATTGACGAGTCTGCAAAGTATAGTGAGGTGAAATAAAACATAGCGGCTGTTCCAAAAAGTTTTTTTAAAAAAATAATTTTTCATTCCGAGCTCCATATCTTTAAAAATGCCAGCAACACTAAAAATTCTAATAGAACATAATTTAAAAAAGAGTACATTTTCTAAAATATGAGCTCCAATAGAGCAATTTACGTTCAATAGTTCTTGAGATATAGTTTTTTAAAAACCAACATTTCATTTTTAAAAAATGTACTGAAAAAGCAGAAGTTAGTGAATTTATTTTGATAAATCTATATCTCAAAAACCATTCAACGTACAGATATCTATTAGCACTCAAATTAAAGCTATTTAAAATATATTAACTAACTACTTATTTTTCAGTGTATACTTTACGAAATGTTGCAATTTAAAAAGCTATTTTTCTATTGAACTATTGAACTTTTCAAAAAGCTATATTTCGGGAACTATAGAACGCAAATAGCTCTCTTCGGGCTCATTTTTTAGTAAATTTACTCTACTTTAAATGATGTTCTCTTACTTTGTCTAGTGCTGTTGGCAATTTTAAAGATATAGGGCTTTGAATGAAAAAAAAAATTTTAACGCTTTGAAACAGCCACCATTTTGTATTCTCCCTACCTATACTTGGCAGACTCATAAATTTTTACTAGTAATTATACATAGTTTTCATTAAAGTGATCAAAAATTGGAGTGATATAACTGCTTTTTTTCTCCTCTTGGGCTCTTGCACTATGAAGGCCTGAAATTTTGGCCGAAACGTTGACAGTGTCAACTTGACACTAATGAATATTGCTTATTTGAGTTCAGCACTGACCGCACTCCCAACCATCTCTTCACTTATGAATTTAAGTTCGTATTTTTTTTTTTTATTAATTATTATTTTATATGATAAGTATTTTTAATGATTTAAAATGTTTTTTTTTTTTTTTAATAGGAGAATATTTGCAAATCACGTTTAAAAATTAACAAGGTCCAAATGTCTGAATGAAAGCATGTGTTGCAATTTAAACATTTTATAGACACTGCTTACATATCTTATATTATAAATATCTTCTTACCTACATAATAATATATTTCATCTTTCACTGTTATCAATCTGCTACTGCCTAATTTCATGATTATCAATAAATTATTTTGTATTATTCAATTCAATATTTTGTATAATTTCAAATTTGTTTGAATACTACTTCTTTTCAATTTTATGTTTCTATAAATGTTGGTTGTTATCTCTTTTGTTCTATAGCCCTGATGAAGACCTGAAACGCAGGTCGAAAAGTCGGCATAAATTAATATTTTTTTATTTATTTATGTTTTGCACCCCCTCTCCACCGACCACCTTCTCCAATCAGTAATCAACGGTCAACTATCTACACCTCATTATAAACTTTTTAAATTGATAGCAAAGGTCTCAATGGTTCTTAAGATTATTTTCTATTGCATATTAATAATAAAAGCAACTTTAAAAACAAATAATAAAAGCAAACAGAGCTCTGTCACTAATTGTCGTAATTTCTTAAGACTTCTGCTTGGCAAACGCATATAAATTTATTTCATGCTTTCATTAATTCTTCAAAACGCCGAGATAAAAAAAGGACAAAAAAATTATTAGTGTGGGAGAAAAAGAGTAGGCATATGTTACTTCATAGGCACCTGTCAAACACTAATTCAATTCAACTATTTATTATCCGACCTTTCGCCCCAATTTACAAGACCTCATCGGGGATAAAAAAAAATACAACAAAAAAATTAAAAAACATATTGATATTGCAGGATAATAAGATAACAACCAAGTAAACTCAGGCGAGGTTAAAAATTATGCAAATGAAGAAAAAAATATATAAAAATGAACAAAAAAAAAATAATATGTACAACAACAAGAATATACAAAGAAGAAATAACACAGAGTGAAGAAGAAACGTCAGCGAATAAATAGTTGAAAAATATTTTTTGTTCCTTTTTGACCGCCCTCCCAACCATCCTTCATATTCAGTTACGGTAAATAATTTGTATTTATAATACGAATAAAATAAAATTTTGGATTATACGAATCTTTAATAATAAAACCACCAACTTTGAGAAAGACATTTAATTTTTTCTATAAATTCACTGATTACTTTATCTACATACTGATATACTGTATACATAAAGTAAACGCTAAAATATACAATATACAATAACTAAATGTCTTATAGTGCCGTAAATATCTGTAATTCTGGAATCTTGAGTTTGTACATTCATATTTTATAAATTGTGTCCGTTTATAGAGGAATGAAAAGTCATGAAAAGAAATAAAATTGGTTTCTGCAACCTGATTAGAGCGGTTCCGTAATAGAGAGGTTTAAATGCTTTAAAAATTTTTTTTGGCATGGAATTTAATAAAAACTGTTCGTTTATTGGGGGTTCCGCTATAGAGAGATGTTTGTTTAGTACCATTGTATGCGCCTCGTCTCCTGAAGTTTATTAATTGGATAAAAATTAACAAGTATTTAAGAACAATAACGGTAACTGATTATTTATTATTTATTTTTTAAAATAAATAAAATGTTTATGAAAATATCTTTTTGTATTCATTTTTTTTAAATACAGGAAACTGATAACAGTCAGGATGGCCGAGCGGTCTAAGGCGCTGCGTTCAGGTCGCAGTCCACTCTGTGGGCGTGGGTTCGAATCCCACTTCTGACAGGAACTTTTTTCATTAATTTTTAAATTGAAATATTAACATTTATTTGAGGATTTGAGAACTACAGTGAACCAACCCAATTATGTATTATTACTTTTTTTCAAATTGCGATAGACCGGTTTTAAAACTGAATCTCACTTATTTTTTCAAATTGATCAGCAAATAATTTTCAAAAAAAATAATTTTTATCACACTGAACACTGAATCAAATTTCTAGATGTCCTAAAATCCTTAATATTTAGCTAATTAATTTAATGAAGGATATAATATAATTTAATGAATGTTTTGCCTAAACGGTGGATCCTAGCGAAACATTTGAAGTATAAAAAATTTGAAAAACATTAAACTCTACGTCGAATTACTACCATAAATCAATAATTCAGTGAATTAGTATATTGTAAATCGTCACTACAGTCGTAAAAAAAAAAAAAAAGGTTTTAAGATTGATACGTATGCGTCCCTTGTGTGTGGAGAGGCGTAGGTACTAGTTGCTTGTAACTATTTTTCTACAGGAAAATAAAAAAATTAAAGATTGAATAAAACTGCAGTCTTAAAACATTTTTTCCCCTATATATTCTAAATATAGAAGTATATATGAATGTACAAACTCAAGATTCCAGAATTACAGGTGTTTACGCCACTATAAGACATTTAGTTTTTGCATAAGGTATATTTTAGCGTTTAGTTATATCAGTGTGAACTAGTGAATATACTAGGTTACATTAAGAGAACTCACATTAGATATTTATCTTTCATCCCTTAAATTAATTCAGGTTTAAGCTATATTATGTTCATGTATTACATCATGATATAGATTTTTTTTTTTTTTGGGGAAGGGTATAAAAAAAATCTTTATCATGTTCATTCATATAAATAATATAATATTATCAACAAAGTCTAATAAACACACAATTAGTAAAGCTGTACACTTTATAATGGCTATCCTTACGTAACAGATTACGTAACAATTAATTACATTGCCCCAATTGAAAATATCACCTAAGTTTTACAGTTAAGATTCATCTATCCGTAAGTTTATATAAACCCTGAGTTATACCAGCTGAGACCTCATAGCTAGGCCGTTCATGAACATGTGTTTAGGCGAGCAACGATTTTTCGGTGGTGTCTTGAATAATTCGATGAAAATTTGAAATATATATGTTTTAGCTGTATAAAAAATTCGTTATATATTAAGAAATAGACAGACTAAACATATTTTGTCAATATTTTGAGCTTAAATTGTTATATAAGCACAGATGGACAGACTAAGTACATTTCATAAAATGATTTTCATGAATTTTTTTAATTTATTTATTGATATTTACAACTGTACATAAATTCATCAAGTAAAATGGAGGAAATCATAATAGTATGGTACAAGCATGTAGAGAAACTACCCATTGGTAGCAGTCTAAAAACATTTTTACAATATAAGGTCTCGAGGCCAACTTCTTTTCAGACGCCTCGGAGGATTATCCGGAATAAAAGAGGAAACAAGATTAGAAACTAATGCGTTACTTCTCCATAAAATTTTCGTTCATTTGATACCTCATCCTTCAACATCCATCGCCCCAGAGAGCCGATGAGATCTTAAGTACAATATATATATATATATTGTGTGTAATGTGTGTTGAGTGTGTGTGTGTGTGTGTGTAAATTATATTTATAATTTAAATTCGAGCACTCCTAACAGCACACCTAGCGGTCCCAAGGTGAACTATCATAAGAAGGTTATAAGAAATGTTTTATTTTCAAATGATTAGCTTTTGTTTATAATAGTAACTTTGTGAAGATCCATTCAATTACTTGTAATAGTTCACTATTATATCCATTAAAACAGTGTGGGACTTTTATTTTATGCTATTGTTTTAGGTAAATAGAATAGTATTTCAACTTTGATGTATTTTAGTTAGTACTTCTGTTATAGCTCTGTAACCTTTGATTTATAATAAACTATTGTTTATCAATCGTCTAACTATCTACTATCTTCAGAATTACATATACATATATTTATATAATAAGTTCCATAACTGGATAATTTTGTTAAGCATAAAATGCACTTTGTTTGTACATAACTTTAATACGTG
The DNA here is from genome assembly GCF_000696795.3 of Halyomorpha halys. Lineage (NCBI taxonomy): Eukaryota > Metazoa > Arthropoda > Insecta > Hemiptera > Pentatomidae > Halyomorpha > Halyomorpha halys. The sequence continues at coordinate 61,080 of NW_027110302.1, forward strand.
GTAAGACTTTTTGAGACATTTTTCATAACACATGTTCATAGACGTACAGTTATTTACTTACATATTGGGAGCATAAAGAACGAGTAAATAAATAAAATCTTATTATTTTAAAAAATCTATATTGAAATTTACAACTGTACATAATGATACATCCAGTAAATTTGATAGATAGTAATACAAGGGAGAGAAACTACCCATTGGTAGCACTCTAAAATTAAATCTTAGAAATTACTTTTACGACTATAAACATTTAACTTTCACGTGTTATTATAATTTTATGAGAAAGCAATTCACTAAAAGATTCAGGTACGGGCGAGTTTACTATAGAGGTACTTTCTTAAGTACCGTACTTGATCTGAAGTTCTGATGGAGCCCATAACAAACGATAAGAAAATGGAAATATGAGGCCAGGAGTTTGGAAGTTTTGTCACTTAGACACTTGCCCGAAGCAAGATGGATTAAAGGTTTATGAAATTATAAAACGAGATTAAAGCCTTTACTAAGGTTTCACTTTGAAGGCTAATAGAACTGGAGCTGATCCCAACGTATCCCTTTTAAGTCGCAATTTTTAGCCATTGTATTATTTATGTAATAGTTATATTAATATAATATTTGTTATAAAGAAATTTATAATATCAATTATAATAAAAAATAACCATGTTGATCCATATAAATATCTCAACTCTTACAGCTCTAACGTTTCAGCCATTCTTGCCATTCTCAAGGATACCAAAAATATAACTTAGTCAATTAACCTATAAGAGATAATTAAATTAGGGATCACTATTCACCAATTAACTAACCTTCATCATTTGTGTGTCAACTGCCTATTTTTATCCACTAATTAACTTGTTATAATTTTATTCAATTTGCAATATCTATTACAGTCTTATCGCTTATAAATTATAAATTTATATCAATTATAATAAAAAAATATCCATTTAGATCCATATAAATATCTCAATTCTTACAGCTCTAGCGTTTCGGCCATTCTTGCTATTCTCAAGGATACCTATTAATTTAGGATACCAATTACAATATTAACCATTAAAAAATATTCTTAAAAACAGTCTGAATTATGAATTGTCCACACCTTATTTAAAATATCACAGCTACTATAGATTTTTTAAAAAGGTTGTAGGCTATTTTGCCTAAATTAAAAATATACCTTAGTCAATTTACCTATAAAAAATAATTACATTAAGGAAACACTATGGAACAATTAATTAACCTTCATCATATTGTGCTAAATTACTTATTTTTATCCACTACTTAACTTATTATAATTTTATTTAATTTGCAATATCTATTACAGTCTTATCAATTATAAATTGTTAAACATAGCTCACATTTGGTTTGGCATATTCTCATTATATTTCAAATTTTATAGTAGTTAATTTATTAAATTAACTACTAAGTTTAGTATTAAAAAATCAACTAATCTATTACTACTTTTATCAATTATATGACATATATCTTACGAGTTTATATTCTTATGTATATAATATGATAATTAGTTGTATTTTGTATTATAGATGTGTTTTATTTATGTTAAAGAAGGGAATAATAAGGGAAAAAAGAGGAAAGTCACATTGTGCTGGAAGAGAAAATATGAAATGAAAAAAAAAAGGATATTATTAAATTTATATTTACTATTATTTAATATCAGATCGACCTGGTGGGCCTCGCATGGTTAATGTAAGAGGTAAATTTTTTTTTAACAATTTATTAAGGGGGGGATATAGTCTCATACAAAAGACAACCCTAACTATATACAACGTCGTAAATTAAAAAAATTAAGATAAAATAAATAGATTAAAATAATAATTCTTAATAAAAGATAAAATTAAAGATAAATAAAAGTTGAGATTTGATGGGTTTTATTTTAATCCTTCAATTACAACACCATTCTTCGTGGGCTGTGATATGGGATTGGAGAATTCGGGATTCAATCAAAGGGTTATTATTAACTGCAAGCACACATGTGTCATCGGCATACGCTGTAAGCATAGTGTTAGGATTGGTTGGGATATCAGATATTAATTTACTTAATATTAAAACCTTAATTATTCTTAACAATGAAAATCGGCTAATAAAGAATATACTTCATAGAGAATTGTTTCTTTGTATTAAGATCTTTCATTCATATTTCCAGTGAGGACACTTAATCCATTAACACCCTGAATAATAATAATTAATTGAATTAACCACCTCATTACAGTTTCTCATTTAACTTTGCGATTGTAATTTATTTTAAAACTAAATTCTTAAAAATTGCGACTCACCCAATAATGCCGAAGAAGATTAGGTAAGTATGTAATTTGATTAGACAACTAAATTAGCGATTTTCATTATGGGGAGTATTTTTCATTCAAGGATTACTTAACGTTTAAAGGAAATATTGGATTAAGCTCACTCTTTAGTCGTGTGCAGGAAGCGAAGCCCGTATAAATATGTATGAGCTCTCTTTGCATGAACTTTTTAGCAAGAGATAAGGTCTTAATGTATAGTTTGCGTACAGTTAGGCAGCCAAACTAATTTATAGCCAGTAATCACACTTTAGCGAACTCAAACCGATAACTACGGAAAGTATTGAAAATAGGTCGAGTCACGTGGTAATTTTTAAATATATGATGAGATTGGGGTTACTGTCAGTGTAGAGCACAAATAAGTAAAAACCAATGTTTTGGTCAGAACCAAGTCTACCAAGAACAAAAAACAAGATAACAACTATAAGGATTAAATGGAGTTACAGAAAAACAAAAAACATAAGAAGATAACAAATAATATAGGTACAGAAGTAGTATTGGAGAAAATACACAGTGTAAGAGTGTTGAAGCAGTATATAATAATAATATACAGGGAAAATAGTAATATAATAAAATTAAGGATGGAAAAATAAATTTGTATTATAATAAATACAAATACAAAGTTGGAAATAATATATAAATAAATACCTATATGGATATATTTTTTTTAAATTATTTCAATTTTAAATAACTTCCAAATTTGTAAATATACTTAATTAGTAGATTTTCAGATCTTATTATTTTATTTTTTCATTCTTAATTTTATTATAACTATTTTCCCTGTATATTATTTATTACCAGTGATTCCGATATTAATTATCGATATATAAATAAAATTTAAATATTTTATTTAAAAATTATCAGTTTTTCACTAATGAAATATTGAAATTTTCTTTTATTGTCGCTGCCAAACAGAAATATATATTAGGATGTTTTGACTTTTAGAAAGTCCATTTTTGAATTAAATATTATTTGTTAATGCCCATGATGTAAATTGGAAATTCTTATTTTTTTTTCTCACCCTTCTATTAAGTTTATTATTTCAAACAAAAACATCTGTATACATAATGAACATAAATGTCCTTTCTTTGCCTGAAGGTAGGTACCTTCTTGCTATAAGATAGGTTGTGGGACCCACTGTGTGCAGTGGAGCATTGTGGTGCTTACTCGCCGTTTGCGTTGTCAGGAGTGCTTTAGGCTTCTGTCTGTTTAGGGTTCTGTCTGAACTCCTTCCCTGGACGAGCACGTCTTGATGTGACGTCGGCCTATGAACTACGGAACAGATAGTACAAGAGCCGGGAAGAAAAAAAGGCAGTTATCACACCCCAATTTTTGATTACTTTAATGAAAACTATGTATAATTACTAGTCAAAACTGACGAGTCTGGCAAGTGTAGGTAGGGGGAATAAAAAATGACGGCTGTTTCAAAACCTTAAAAAAACATTAATTTTTCATTCGGAGCTCTATATCTTAAAAACTACCAAAAACACTATAAAATCTAAGAGAAAATTGTTAGATGTTTTGATGAATGATTTGCTATATGATTATTTTATAATTAATTTAATTTTTAATTTGTTAAATTTTGGATAGTTAAATATCGATATTTTAGTGCCGATATAATATAGATTTAGATCTTGTTAACAAATATCTATGTAGATATGTTACTCCCGATATCCCAGCCCAACCCACTCCCTATCTGCAGATATCGCAATGAAACGTTCATTATAACATGTTCAGATTAACATATATAAGATATAACAGATATAAGGTTCAGAATAACATTGTTTTAAGATTTGTTTTTTTATAATATATTTCCTATTTTTTATATTGTTTTATATTATTTATACTTTAAATAAATGCATAAAAAATTTAATAGTTCAAACAATGGTTGTTACTGTTTACCATGGGCCCAGGTAAAACAGCTTGCAAGGTCTAAAGATGCAAACACAAACAAGTTCAAGCATACCTCCCCCAAGACGTAAACAGAGCCGAATGGGAACGTGTTTGTTTTTTTCTAATATCAACGGCGTACTATTTCTTTTTTTTCCCTTTGTGAAATATCAACATTTTTGAAAAATTACCTTCTTATTTTCAGGATCAGAAATACATAAAAAGTTTCTAAGCCAGTCTATTTTATTTATGTCATTTTATAATATTAATTATAATATTTAAGATTTAAAATATTAAAATATATTCATAAATCCTCCAAATAGATTAAAAAAAAAACAGATTTGTTGCAAATATGTGTATCAATATTTTGTAACTTATTATTTGAAAAAAATCACAAATACGTTCATAAAATTTAGATAGTAACCAGGTCTCTTTTCATCTTCATTGGAATTTACAACTGTACATAATTATACATTCAGTAAATTTTATGTAAGTTATTATGGAGTGATACAGTCCTGTAGAGAAACTAGCATTTGGTAATACTCTAATAACGTTTTTACATTAGCAGGTCTCGTGGCCATCTACTTTTCAGGCGCCTCGGAGGATCGTCAGGAATGGAAGAGAAAGCAGAGTTGGATTACATATGGAACATTAAGGTTTTTATATATGATTTTATTTGTGAAAAAGTAAGAAGGATTTTAAGAAGTTTGGATATTAAGGATTGGATACGAGAGGAATTCGAAGGTTAAGCCCAAAAGCTCAACTCCGTATGTCCAGATTGGCCTTATTACATTCATGTAGATCAGTCTTTTTGTAATAAGTTGGAAGTTTAGACCGTTCATCCAGTAAGTGCTATAATAGTCCGAATATACATGCAGTTCCCTGTCTTTTGGGTCTTATTTGAGGATTTTAAGTTAGTCGTTTGCAGTTAACAGTTGCAGCCCAAGCTAGTGGATCTGTTCGACAGGGGTAAGAGCAATATTACTGGATAACATTAAGGATATTGTAGGGCAGTCAGTAGGTTTACAACAGCTCTCAAAATAAATATGTATTTAACAGCATATGTTTAGCGGCATACACGGAAACAATTTCGGTGATATGAATATATCAAGGAACACAATTATTATTATGAAAAAAAAAATTAAATAAATCAAATATACTAAACATTCTTATATGCTTGTTTTCTTTCAACAAATGACTGCAGTCTGTCAATTTTTATTTAATATTTAGTGCACTGTCTGCATGTGTTAGATTCTTCTTGTCGCTTACTATTTTGGATTGATAGATTCCATGGGAATTCTATGTGCTTGATCTCTCTTAATTTTTTTAATGTGTGTTTGTCCAAATTTTCGAATATTTATTCTTGTGTTGTCATCAGATTGTGGGAGCATTCCAAGCAGTTAGATTGCCCTTCCAAAGATACTGCTTTTGTCTTTTGGTCAGCTTTGCTATTGCTCTGATTGTATTTTTGTCCTGGTTACTTAAGTATATATTTGACAAAGTGATAGAACAAGAGCCCAAAAGGAGAAAAAAGTAAGTTATATCACCCCAAATATTGAATTTGGGTTGTTTCATTGTTATTTATTAAAAACTATTTAAAGTTACTAGTTAAAATTAATGAGTCTGCCAAGTATAGTTAGGGGGAATACAAATCTTGAAACGTAATGTTAAAAAAAAGATATTTTTTCATTCGGAGCTCCATATTGTTAAAACTACCTATAACATTGTAAAACCAAATTGAACATTTAAATTAGAGTAAATTTGCTATGTTGACTAGAGCTGACTCTAGTTCTACAGATAGCCCTCCATAGACCAAGGAACCGTAGTCGAAGTGGGGGAAGACGAGAGAGGATACTAGGAGCTGACGGGTGTTCTGAGGAATGGAATTTCGAAATCTTAGGAATTGTTTGAGTACAATTATGGATTTGCGTGTGATTTAAGAAATGTGATTATTCTAGGAGAGGTGTTGGTCAAAGGTGACTCCAAGGTTTTTTATTGTAGGATAGAAGTGAATGGGTTGGTTGTTAAGGAAGAGTAGAGGACAGTAAGGAAGGGAATGAAGGAGGCGCTTGGAACCGATAAGGAAGCCTTAGTTTTTTCAGCATTTAAGTTCAAATCATTGTTAAATACCCATGCGTTAATACTATCGATATCTTCTTGTATCTTTTGAGTTCTAATAGACATGAGTACGTCTTATAGTGCCTGAGATAATTTCTCACAATAAATTCACTATAATTCTTCAATATATATTCCATGAAACCTATTTAAAAACTATTAAAAAAAAAAAACTGTCTCTCAGGAACTATTGAACGTAAACTGAACTACTAGCTCAAATTATAGCAAATTTATTATACTTTAAATTATTAGTGTTCATTAAAGTAATAAAAAATTAGGATGAAATAACTAACTTTTTTTTCCAGCGGGCTCTTGTACTATAAGGAAGAAATTCGTAGTATCTAGTTTCAGATACGCTCTTGTTTTTTTTAGGTCAGACCTAAGACACCGTAGACGAAGCTCACTGAACTTATATTTCAACATGTTAAAACACACAAATTAAAAATTAGTTCGGCCATATATTATTTTTTACGAGTTGTACGAAGATGAATCAACATTATATTATATAATATTATGATGCTGTTTAGAATAATAGATATATTTTCAAAGCAGACCTTTCAATTATTTAATGGGTCCATGTAATGCCTGGCGAAGCGACAGTAGATTTTATCCCGGGCCAAATTGTGATTCATTGCGAGAGAGGAAAGTGCCTCATAGATGGAGTTATTGCTCGGTCTGGCTCTGCAATGCACCTTATTTAGTGATGTATAGCCAGTGCCTTCTGTATCACCATCCACTGCCTCCTCGATGTACACAAGTCGAAAAATATAATCAAAGGAATGTTTCTAATATTTAAATTCTACAGTTGCCAAACTTATTTTATAACAATTTTAAACAACATTATTACGTATACTGCTAAAATTATTTATAATTTTCTTAATATTGTTGTTTCATTACTCTTTTCCGTGCTGAAACATCACAAAGATTACGGCTTGCCCCCTTCCAAGTTTGTACGTCTTTTTTATAGTGTATATAATAAAATAAAGACCATTTTGAGCTGTTATCAGTAATAAAAAATGTATAAATATGAAATATAAAAGAATTTTATAACTGCTATGTATACAGTCGTCCGGGATGCCAGGATAATCGCTGAAGGCAATTATCCGAAAATAAATAAAATAATTAATTAAGATTGAGTCCTGCAAAAAATTATTATTATTGAATTCCTTCAAAAAAGAGTTTTTTGTTTTTACCAGTTTACCAATTAAATATCTTTATATTTATAAAATATTTTTACCATTTAAACATATATAATATATTATAGGAGGAGCTATTGAGTAGTATAATAGTATAACAAATTATATAACTAAGAACTATATATTTATTTACATGATTTATAAAATGATTGCAATGATATGAATAAATGAAATTATAAAATATTCAGATAAATGGTTTGCCATAAATTTTGTTACAATCCAAAATCCTACGTAAAATCCTTGATGCTCCTTATTACGTTACAAATAAATTCATTCACAAAGACCTTTACATCCCATTCGTTGCAGAATTGGCCCAAAACAGATATGCGTCTTTTCATTCCAAACTCCTTAACCATGCTAACCCATTAATTCTTAATCTTTCATCCTAAACAATACCTGATAATCCTCCGAGGCGTCTGAAAAGAAGATGCCCACGGGACCTTCTAATTTAAATTAAAGTTTGAGGTACCACCGATGGGTGGTTCCTTTCCAAGATTTTCAAGTGTATATGAAACATACAACATATTTACTAATTGTATTATTTTGTACAGTTGTAAATTACATTAAATAAATTTAAAAATAATTTTTTTTGTTACATTATAAATTATTACCTATTATATCTAAATAGCTGCTGATTTGGTGGATGCATTTCGTGACGTGTCTTTGCCGTGGGTGTCGTCTTAGCCGAGGAGTTCCATTTCTGAAGAGGCCTCTCTTTGTGCTTCTCTGTTCTCCTCTCCTTCGTAGAGGCTTTACCTTTTCCGAATTTTATTTCCTCATTTGCTATCATTAGCCACACCCCCGAAGAGTAAATTACAAGGGGCTACAAGTATTGGGTACAAACTATAATTGACCTGCCTATCGACAAATCCAGCAGGCGATATTGGTTTCAATAGATTTGTTGGTAAGGGTCCCTTCCACATGTGGTATGCATTAACCAGCTGCGAAGTGTCCCTGCGTTGACAGATATCCTACCCGGGACTGGTATCGGAACATAAGGTTAAAACTTTTATAATATTGCAAGGGTTATTCATACCATAATGAACTAAAGTAGAAAAGTCTTATAATAGACTGAGGCAACAATTTAGAGACAGCAAAATCAGAAACAGCAGAGTGTATCCAATTTCTCCCGATCATATTCATATGTACACGGTTTTGTTATATTTCGTAGCATTTTTTATTCATTGCAAGAGTGGCAAAATATTTGTTATTCGCACGTATAGAAACCCTAAAATACGAATTTGTATAGCAACAGAAAAATATTTAAAATTTTAGGTTTTCATAGTGGTAAATAAAAGTTGTGATATACAGGGCAGATTTATTTTTTCTTAATTTTAGATAATTATTTCAGAAAGATAATGAATCCTAAAGAGCTCTTAATAAAATTAATATATATTTATAATACAAATAGTTTACCTCAGTAGGATTTATGACTTTTGTGGTATTTTATGAACTAAAAAATGTTTCAATGTTCCTTACTTTGTCACAAATAAAATCATACATAAAGACCTTAATGTTCCCTACGTAACCGATCTAGCCCGAACCAGATATCACTCCTTCCATTATAAACTCCCCAATCACCCAAACCCTATAGTTTCTAATCTTGCATTCTCTTCCATTCCTGACAATCCTCCGAGGCGCCTGAAAAGAAGATGGCCACGAGACCAGCTAATGTAAAATGTCATTAGAGTGCTACCAATGGGTAGTTTCTCTACACGCCTGTAACACTCCAATTTAATTCGATCAGATTTACTAAATGTATTATAATGTACAGTTGTAATAAGCAATAAATTAATATTCAAAAAAAAAAAGTGTGTTAGGCGTTCAATCCTACGTCTAGTGGGAGAAGTGGACTCCTACACTAAGGGACAGCGCCTTAACGTTTTCGAAAATAAAGTATTACGTAAAATATTCGGACCGAAAAAGGATGAATTAACCGGAGAGTTTAGAAGACTACACAACACGGAATTAAGGGAACTACGCCGGTAAATATAATTCAAGTTATAGCATTGCGGCGTATAAGATGGGCGTCATGGAACCTACATGTAAACGTCCGAGGAGTAGACCGAAATGTAGATGGGAGGATTGCATTAAAACTGATTTAGTAGAATTTGGTTTGGTGGGGCATCACTGGAAAGCGGGCGGTAATATCGGCATCGAACCTTCGCCTTTATTATTATTAATAATAATAATAATAATACAACCAAGAGAACTAATGTAGCTACTATAATACTTAGAGGTTTCTCTTAATTAAGGAGATAGAATTCAATGGATGTAAAAGGAGACCGAGCTGAAGAGGTATCACTTGGAACAAGTGAGGATTACCGGCCTCGCTAAACCTCACCTTCCTGTTGCTTCTTAGCTCCAATCTTCCATTTCCTTCTTCTTCTTCGTAGTTAATTAATCGTTAATTGGTTAAAACATTTAATATTTTTTAGGCAACTTAATTAGAACGCTTAATGCTAAACGAATTTGAGTGTTTTCTTTTTATTTTCAATTACTACCTATACATGGAATATGTGGTAAGAATAATTATTGCGATCGTGAAAAAAATCGCAATGACGGCGTACATTAATTAATACATTACATTTATAGTGATGTACATTTAATGGTAATGTAATCACTCGAAGGTCGATAGTGTAAATATTGTATATAAGAATGTAAATGTGACTAGTAATTATTTTATTTTCTATGTATTTATTTTTTATTATCATTATTTTTTATGTTCATTTATTTATTTCTTCATCAACAATATAGTTGGATTAACTTCATTATTTATCCTTCTATTTATATTTATTTAGAGATCAATTTTATTTATTTGTATGCAGGTTCTTTTTCATTTATTTATTATTGTTTTATTTTTTTTATTTTTGGTATGAATTTGATTAGTTTTCACTATTGCTTATTGCCCAATAACTTTCTGGCAGATTATAATATTTACCAATAAAAAAATAATACAATCAAAATAAAGAAATAACTTGAATAAATGAATGAAATATCTTTATTTATAAAAAATAATAATCTATTTAATTAATTATGAGTATTATGTACACACAGAAAATTAAAAAAATATCTTTCTATCGAAGCCTTAGGAAATTTTTACAAAAACACACAATAACGAAACATGAAAATAGTGCTTTAAAAATCAACAAGTCAGTGATTTAAATTAACAATATAATATTTATGTCGAAAAAAAACAAAAACAATAATATCAAACGTGTAACAAACTGTGGTATGGCATTGATCCTTCACATCCTAACCAACTGAGTTCTTTCAGTGTAGCCCGTTATACATAGTTGCTAAAAGCTCTCCAATTAGAGCCTTTCAATAAACTGAATATTTGTTCTGGATAGCAGGTCCGCTGCCCAAAATATTTTATTTTAATTTGGCTATCCTTGTGACAGGTTCTTAAGAAGTGAATGGTAACTCCCTTTTCTTCGGAGTTACATACCGGGATATTATCGATACTATCATACATCGATACTACATCTAAGGTTAAATACTACACCAAAAAATCGACTGAATCGATGCAAGACCAAAATTATCATTTAAATATGGCGTATAAATTAATATACAATAATTTAATTTTTAATTAGAGATGAAAAGTGGATACTTATACACTATGAAAAGGTTTAGATAATTAACTAAGGGATACAAGAGAAAAATTGGAAAGCTTACACCGCACTAGAATATTTTATCAAAAAATAATTACACTGTGCCAACTCAACAAAGATTTTAGACCCAAAACCTATAAAAAGATTTTTTTTAAGAAACCCTATCATGAAATAAGCCCTATTTATAATAACAAAATAATGCATGAACTGGAAGAAGAAATAATAAAACTAATTAATTTCGTGAAGCATTAAAAACTTATGTGAAAAATTGAAAATGAAATCATATAAGCTTAGTTTAAACCTTGATAAGTTTAATATTAGATTGTCATAGTTAAGTAACCTTCGATGAAATCTTAATTAGAGGAAAGCACTGACTGTATGATTTCAAGTTGAATACCCGCGAGATTACTCATGGAGGTGTAATTTCTAGAATTTCTTAACCACGCGTGCCTCTCCTTGCAGAAAATTTATAGTCATGTAGTACAGATTAATAAGGCCGAACATAATTGTAGCTGGCTGCGGGCAAAGTTGAGGAATATCAACAGTTTCGTATTTTCTACTAACCTAAAGGTAGACTGTTCTAACACATTTCTAATAAAAGCATAATTAATTAATAATAATTAATAATTGAAATTTGTATTAAAATTGCCCGGAATAGAAAATACTGGGTCCTTTGCTTAATTGTCTTTAAAACTAAAATTGATTTTAAGAAGTGTGTATAAATAAACTTTATTTACTCTTGCCTTTCGGCTTTGATTATAATTTACATTATATAATACACAGTTATATATTTTCTAATTGTTTTTAATAAGTATCCCTCTGTATCTAATAACATTGTTTTTTAAAAAATAATATGGTTATTATAAAAATATGAAAATATATTGTTTTTATTTATTCGAACCCTTTGCTGAATAACTCGTTCACTATTATAAAAATATTTACATCCTTATATGTGAAAATTATACATAAACAACGAATAATTGATTTTAATAATATTAATAATATTTGAATCCTGGTCAACTATTATTTCTTTATTCTACTAAATTGCATAAAAAAATTTTACTATCAATAAAATTGAACAGTAAATAATTTCAGTCAAAAACTGCTTTCAATCACTCTAAATTTTCTGTTAAATTTTTTTTTCGAATTACAGAATATTCGAGCAAAAAAATTTTTTATAAAAATTCGAAACCGGTTAAAACCGGTTTTCTGGAAAAATTACTATTCGAAAACCGGTTTTCTAAAATGTTGGTTTTTGTATAAACCCTACTTGGCTCCACCAGTTTCAGCTGAGTATACCGACAAAAGCACTGGAGACGGCACATACCCCTGAGGTACTCCACAGCACTTTGCTGACTCCAACCTTTAATGAGCGGTGCTCCAGGAATGTTCGCAATAGCGTTCTGGGAATTCATTGTCCTTTAGTTTAATCATTTTTAGGAACCATTAAATATTAATTTTGTGAGAGAGCCATTGATTTCAAGAAGCTTCATTTGTTCTGTTCAAAATTCCTTCTATGTATTATTTCCTGTACTTGAAGAAGGGAAAAAAATCGATGAGCAGGATTAACGTTAAGCTAATATTGGAATCGGAGCACAACGCATCCTAGAAAAACTGGCAATGACAATTGGCACGGCTTGACAAGAAAAAAAAAATCTGGCAAATCGCCATTTTACTTTGAATATTCGATCTATTTAGTGGTCCCTGGTCCAGAAAATGATTTTAAGATGGAACTTCGGTAATCAAAATCCTAATCACTTCCATCTTTGCCAATACTCCCCAGGATAAAATCCAATAACATCTTCAATTTTTCTTAATCATTAATTGGAATTTAAGGTACACTTGTCTACTTGGCATAATATCTAAAAGATATATAGGCATATAATAAAATTAGAAAGCCAACAACTTAAAAAAAGATAACAATTAACCGAGTGGTACCTCATTAGTACAAGAGGCCAATGATGAAAAATAGCGGAAATCAGACCACAGTTTCTAATTACTTTAATGAAAACTATGTATAATTACTAGTCAAAGTTGATCATCCTGCCAGATATAGGTAGAGGAAATAAAAAAAGGCGGCTGTTTCAAAACGTTAACTAAAAATAATTATTCATCCAGAGCTCGTAATCTTTAAAACTACCAACAACACTAGAAAACCTAACAGAACATCATTTGAAGAAGAATAAATCTGCTAAAATGTGAGCCCTAATAGAGCTATTTGCGTTTATATAGTTCCCGAGATATAGCTTTTTTGAAAAGCAACATTTCATAAAAATGTACTGAAAAATCAATAATTAGTGAATTTATTTTGAGAAATCTATATCTCAAAAACTTTTCGAAGTACAGATGTCTGTTAGCACTCAAATTAAAACTAGTTTAATGTGCAATAAAGTAGTGTATGACGTTTATCTTCCTAAGAGTAGTAGTTTTATGAGATTAGCTCAAATAAATTGATTTATAGTTGTTCGGAAAAGAATAAAATACTTTATAGTAAATTAAATTACTTTTATTTTGAGTGCTGGCAGACATTCGTACGTCTTATTGTTCCTGTGATATATTTTTTTAAAGAAATTAATATTTTGTGAATTTATTATGTCAAATATCATAAAAAATACTACGTCTAAGAAGATAAATGTTAGGAACTACATTATAACAAATTTAACCAGCGTTAATTTGAGTGTTTGCAGACATCTATACGTCTTATGGTTCCTGAGATATACATTTCTCAAAATAAATACACAAACTATTGATTTTTCAGTACAGACAGACATCTGTACGTCCAATTGTTTCTGAAATAAAGTTTTTTATTAATCAAACTTATTGTCCGAACAACTATAAATCAATTTATTTTAGCAAATATTATGAAAACTACTATTGCTAAGAAGATAAAAATCAGAATATACTTTATAGTAAATTAAACTAGCTTTAATTTGATTGCTAATAGACGTATGTACGTCACAAAGTTCCTGAGATATAGATTTCTTTAAATAAACTAACTACTCATATTTCAGTACAATTTGATGAAATATTGCTTTTTAAAAAGTTATACCCCGGGAGCTATCGAATGTAAAGAGCTCATATCATAGATAGATATTAAAGCAGTTATCTCACCCCAATTTTTGATTACTTTAATGAAAACTATGTGTGATTACTAGTCAAAATTGATGAGTCTGTCAAGTATAGGTAGGGGGAATAAAAAATGGCGCCTGTTTCTAAACCTTAAAAACATTAATTTTTCATTAGGAGCTAGACTAAAAGAGGATCTAAAAGAACATTATTTAAAGAAGAGTAAATTTGCTGAAATATTAGCCCTAATAGAACTATTTACGTCCAATACTTCTCGAGATATAGCCTTCTAAAAAGCAACATTTCATAAAAATGTACTGAAATATGAATAGTTAGTCAATCTTGAGAAATCTATATCTCAAGAAATCTGTGACGTACATACGTCTATTAGCAATCAAATTAAAGCTAGTTTTATTTACTATAAAGTATATTAATACCATTACCTTCGTAGGAATAGTAGTTTTCATGATATTTGCTAAAATAAATTGATTTATAGTTGTTCGGTCAATAAGTTTGATTTATAAAAAACTTTATTTCAGAAACCATTGGACGTACTGATGTCTCTCTGCACTAAAATTAAAGCTAGATAAATTTACTATTTTATTATATATAACAAAATAAACTCGCAAAATGTTAATTTCTAGTTGTTCGTATAAAATGTTTGATTTTAGAAAAAATATATCTCTAGGCCCATAAGACGCACATATGTCTGCCAATACTCAAAATAAAGTAAATTTAACTTACTATGAAGTATTTTATTACACTTATCTTCGTAGGCATAGTAATTTTTATAATATTCACATATGAATATAAATTTGACAAATGAAAATTAGTCCGAACAACTATAAATCAATTTATTTTTGCAAATTTCATGAATACTACTACTCCTAAGAAAATAAATGTCATAAACTACATAAAAAATCATTAAACTAGCTTTAATTTTAGTGCTAACAGACTTCTGTACTTCGAAAAGTTTTTGAGATATAGATTTTTCAAAATAAATTCACTAACTACTGATCTTTGATTATGTTCCATATAACATTTCTATGAAATGTTACTTTTCAAAAAGGCTATATCTTGAGAAATATTGGACGTAAATAGCTCTATTAGGGCTGATATTTCAGCAAATTTACTCTTCATTAAATAATGTACTCTTGGATTTTCTAGTGTTGTTGGTAGTTTTAAGATATAGAGCACCGAATGAATAATTAATGTTTTTTTAAGGTATTGAAACAGCCACAATTTTTTATCTCCCCTACCTATACTTGACAGACTCATCAATTTTGAATAGTAATTAAACATAGTTTTCATTAAAGTAATCAAAAATTATGATAAAATAAATGATTTTTTCTCCTCTTGGGCTAAAACTTATAATCATAA
Source organism: Halyomorpha halys (assembly GCF_000696795.3). Taxonomy (NCBI): domain Eukaryota; kingdom Metazoa; phylum Arthropoda; class Insecta; order Hemiptera; family Pentatomidae; genus Halyomorpha; species Halyomorpha halys. The sequence continues at coordinate 76,650 of NW_027110302.1, forward strand.
AAAAAAAAAATCATTTATCAGCGTAAATATGATTAAACGCCCCGGATCAGTTTGCACTGGCAATGCGGGTTGAATGGTCATCGATGTTCAGATGTTTGCGGTGTGAAGTTATATCGGATTATGCAATCGGACTATCTGGTATTTCCATATAGAGCGTTGTTAGTTTCCACATCGCCATTTATCGGAGGCCCAGCTCTACGCGTTCTGACCTTTGTACAACTTCACACAGTCACACACTACTATCATAGTAAAACTTGGGTTAACTTTTTTTTCAACTCGATGTACATAAATTTTAATTACATGCATAATGGTTTATATAGAAATTTTAAATGTGATAGAATGAATAGTAATGTACATAATGTCTAAGCAAGGTCCGTACATGGATGAGCGACCGATAGAGAGAGAGAAATTCTTTATTCATCCATGCTGCCCAAATAAATCGGGTTCCTACATCACACAGCATACTAATCAATTCGTGATCGGACATATATAAATTATTTACATGCTATAATAAAAAGAAAGAAAACAGTTTTTTTTTTCTTCCACAGTTTCCTTTTACAATCAATTCCAGTCTATACACTAAATAAAAATATTTAAATTCATTCCTTTTTTCTTTCCCTTTCTTGTTCCTTCCATATTACCATTTCACAATTTTTATTTCATTTGATCGACAAATTCACTCTCCCGAATTCCCCCTCTCAGATCCTCTCCAGTGACCCATTAAACAAATTCACTATTAGACGGCAATGTGAGCTCAAACTAGTAATAATAATCACAGCAGTAGATCAGTTTACAGAAAAACAAACAAATAAATACATTTTACCAAAACAAAACTAATATAAATAATAAATTAGTAAAAAGAAATACTTGAATGGATAAATAAGTTTTAAAAAATAAATAAATAATAATAATAAAATAAAATAATTTAATGAATTAATAAGTTAAAACACACAAATCGACAGATCCACATACTAAAATAAATAAATAAAACAATTCAAATACTCTTAACGTAACTTTATTTATTACTTGTATGAAATAATTATGCATCTTACATTTTGATTGGTTATGGATTAATTGAAAATGAATAAATATAAAGTATGAAAAAATTGTATTTATAATTTTATAAAATTAACTTAAAAGATTTTTTGTAGGTAAAAAACACAGTGCTGAAAATAAGATTAGCAATATAAACGTATTGCCAACATTTAAATTTTTCGTATTTCAACGGTATAAAATACGTTTATTTTACTTCTCGTATTTCCCGAAATTCGTTTTTAACTAGAAAAAAATATTTTCCCCTTATCTCCTTAATTAAATTCTTTTGTAATTTACATTCTTATTTATTTTCCATTACCAGTAAATATATGAAATACTTATTTGACCGCTACCCGGACTATTTCTTACAATAATTTTTTTTCAGTAATTAAATATTTTAATTAACTTAATTTAACTACACTGGATATTATTTTACTAAATGATTTTATCAGTTTATATTACTTTATCTTGTTACTATGTTTTTCCTATTGAACTATCACAAAATAATATACTGGGTTTACATATATAGTGAATTTATCTTTATGGTCAAAACAGAGTACTTACAAAAAAATTAATTATTAGTTTTGCTTTGTAAATATTTTATGATGATATCTCATTCCCTCTAAATGGCGGACTACTGAGCAGTAAGAACCCGGTCTCAAACAGAATAACTTATTTTCAATTTAGTTATAGCAGCAAGAAAATTTCTTTTTATTATACGTACTCTAATAATACATAAAATGGAGCCATTAGGAAGGTAGTTTATAAAAGTATTAGAAATAAACATTATATTTTTAAAAATGATAATATAAAATTATTTTTCGAGGGGGTAGCACAGTGGTAGGGCACTGCGTAACTAATTCTGAATTCGAATCGGTATTTTGCGGTTTTTAAGTGTCTTATATCATACTTCTAATAATGATAATTTCTCTAATTTTTATTTTATTTTTTTTTTTTTTATAAAATCACACGTAAGTCTCAAAATATACATTGAAAATTAATTTTTTTCCCACCTTAAAACCAAGCCGCTATTACTGATTTGTCAGGAGTTCATTTTGACGTAAACATGTAAACATACGGTAGCCTTATCTACTTAGTGGGAGTGTTATTTCACTTTACTTGTTTTTTTGTTATTTAAGCAATTATCTATTATAAGATATATTCCATTTCGTTCTTTTCCAGTACCGAATTTCAAAAATATTACTACATAGATTCCACAAAAGTTGGTAATTCAAGAGCCAAAAAATGTCAGAACTAGAAACACTTAATTTTTTAAAAGGAATTTAAAATTATTTTGGAATCTACATAATAGATTATATTTTTGTAAACATTACTTCGATGTAAGTATAATGCAAACAAATTGTAAGTTCAATAGAGGTTATATTTATTCCGAAAGACAACTTAAAGTGACTAAGAACGTTATGATTTTGTGTTTTAGTTGAAAACTATATGGAGAATCATGGTCGATACAAAATAATGTGTTCGGTGAAATTTTTTTTTTTTTAATAATTTATTTATTGTTATTTACAACTGTATACACTTATATACAACAAGTAAATTTGCTGAAGGTGGCATAGTGACATGATACAAACATGTGGAGAATCTACCCACTGATAGAACTCCAATAACATTTCTAGAGGAGAAGATCTCGAGGCCATCTTCTTTTCAGACGCCTAAGAGGAATATTAGGTAATGAAGGAGAAGCCAGGTTAGAAACTAGTGGATTTGGGTGGTTGAGAAGTTTATTATGGAAGGAACGGTATCTGGTTCTGGCCAAATCGGCAACATACGGAACATTGAGGTCCTGATGGATGACTTGATTTGTGACAAAGTAAGGAGCATTAAGGATTTTACGAAGGATTTCGGACTGTAAGGATAGGATTCTGGAGGAATTTGATTGTTTAGTGGAGCCCCAAGCTCAACTCCGTATGTCCAGATAGGCCTTATAATAGTCATGTAGATCAGTCTTTTGTAATGGATTGGCAATTTAGACCGTTGGTCTAGTAAATGTTGCAATAGTCGGAATCGACGAGCAGTTTCTTGTATTTTTAGTCTTGTATGAGGATTCCATGTCAGTCGTTTGGTAAAATTTAATAATTTAAATAAACAAAATATTCCTTATATTTCTTTTCCAAATTGCAAAAATACTGCTACAAAGACACCACAAACGTTGTTTTTCCGAATAATAATTATATTTTCGTGAAGATAACTTCGATTTAAGTAGAAAGTAAGATACTAATTATAAGTTCATTAGAGGTTATACTTATTTCGAAATGCTACTTAAAATAACTAAAATCCCATTGGTTTTTCCATATTGTAGTTTTGTAAATCAGCTGAAATTTAGATGCTTTAACTTTTCAAAATTAAGAAGAACAGAAATTCTGATTACATGCAAAAAAAATTTTCGCTAAAATTAAATCTATTTATTCTAAGCAAATTTGTACTTACTGCTTTCAAGAAACCGTATTCCATAGTTGGTTAAAAATAAAAAAAAATAAAAATTCTTTTAACAGCAAAATATTTAATCATTTAAAAATAGTTAAAAAGTGTGAATCGCTAAATCAGTGTTGTTTGTTTATGTCTAAATGACGTCATATATGAAATCAGCATTGTGGCTTGCATTATCCTTATGGTGGTACACAGATTAATAAATCTTATTTTTTAGAACTAATATTAAAAATTAATCCTGTATCTATATTAATAAAACTTTTTTGATAGGGTTTCTAGATTGACATTAACATTATTTCAATTTTTTTCACTAGGTCGTCAAATACCCTATTGCTTGTGACTGGCTGGATTTAAGAGCAAAAGTTGTTCTTTCAATTTCAACTCACACTACTTTCAGACTCAACAGCTCATATATTTCTTTAAAGATAAATTTAAATGTGTTGATAGTAAACAAGACCGTACTATAACTCCCAAATAATCTTCGAAGGCGAGTCTTGCTGTGCAACCCTTGACCTTTTCACAGTTGTACTTCCTGATTTATTGGACTCAATTCCAGTAAATCTTCGCCAGGCTCCTTTGACAAAGTACAATTACATCAATCTTCCTTCTGTCACTTTCCAGAACGAATTTCCTGCCCCTCCATGTCAAGTAATCCGGCCGTCATCACAATTAATAATTTGAAGACATTTTTCTGAATCGACATCAAATGTTTCTTTTATAGTATAGAAAGCTTTTATGGCTTAGAAATATTTAATCTATTAAATTCAATCATATGCAGTGAAATTAATCAATCTGTAGAAGAGATGAAACAAAGAATTAAAGGTAATTTATACATGTACCAGTGACGCGGTGAGAGGGATGCGCTGGGATCTCAAAGTGCTCTGTTCTACCCCTCACACGTGGGGGATAGAGTGGGCTCAGGGATCCATAGGTGTAAATATTATATAAAAGAGTGCAAATGTAACTGTAATTATTTTATTTATTTATTATGTTAATTTTCTTTATCATTGTGTTTGTATATATTTAGAGAGAGATTTTATTTATTTTGATGTAATTTATTTCATTTATTTATATTCTTACGTTATTTTATTATAGTATTAATGTGACCAGTTATCACTATTAACTATTGCTCAACAACGCGGTGGCAGATTATAATATCAATCAATAAATAAAGTTTTAAATTAAAAAAAAAAAATTATATATGAGTCTCACTAGGTCGTAGTGTCCTGTAAATATGAAAAAAAATCGAAATTATTTATTCAATACATATATTTAGAAAAAGTTGATATATAATTGGAGATATCAATTGCTCTGTTACGAATACTTAATTAATAAGTAGTTCTGTTAATTTTTCAGTTAAAAAAAAATACCTGTCTTTACGCGACAAATACTGCCACTTTACCACCTCTTGTATTTTTTATTTGGATTATTACAATCATGATTGTACTAGCTCTGGTGTGATAGTTGACAGTACAAGTAATGTCAGTGAGGCAACTGTCTGACATTACCAATATAACGTAAAGCCACTTTACCCGAAATAACTGTTCCCAGCCCAACCATTAACTCGTTAATGTGAAAAAAACCCACATCGGCAGCACAATAGTGCCATTTTACGCAGAGCAAGTTTCAACATGTTTCACCTTCTCAGCTCCCACGTGACCTATGACTACAGTGACAAAGTACTGTAGTCACATTAGAGGTGATTTATAACCTACAAGGATTAATATATCAACTTCTAAAAATTAATTTATTTTTGGTTTTGAAAAACTAAAATTTTACACCATAAACTTATCCAGTTAATTTTAAGATTTTAATTTTCCTAGTTCAAATTCAACATTTTCAATAAAAATTTAACATTTCTGATTGAAATGATTCCATGATTTATTTTAAATAATAAATTTTACAAATAGGATTATTGACTATTGATAGAAAACTCCTCATTTATATATATTGTATTTAAATTTTTACATAAGGCCAAATTTCGTAACCTACAACCGGTAAATATAATAAGCCCTTATCGATCGCAACAACAGTACTCTGTCGCTTTGATCATAGATCACATGGGTGGTGAGAAGGCAAAACATATCGAAGCTCGCTATAATTTTATGTTCTTGGACAAATTTGTTTTTGAGAACCGTGGTTGATTTTTTGAGGGGCCCAGAGCTGATAAAATTTTAGGTTTTTAGGTCTATTTTCCCTAAAAGAAGAAAAATGTTTTCCTGGCTGTCTTCATTATATTTGGTCGGTGCGTTTCAACAGTTCACGGTGAATACATATGACAGTTAAACGCGGCAGTTAGTGAGACAGTTATTCCACTGCCATTAAGCCAGACCTAGCGCAATATTACTGTCACAACCGTAAACTGTCGTGATAGTGAATGCTGTCATGAATGTAAATATCAAATAGCTACACTATGGTCATTGACATTACTTTTACTATTAACGATATATTACATAACAGACTAGTGCGACAGTACAATCATGACTGTGAAGTGTATTTGTCGAATAGAACGGGAATTTTCAAGTCACTTAGCAGGTATTTTTTGATCGGAAAAATCAACAGTACTGCTTATTACAAGCAATAGGCATATCCAGTTATATATCGCTGCCTTTTCTATAAGCATATACATATATGTATAAAATAAATAATTTTCTAACAAAAATGTTGTTCTCACAATACTAAAATTTCTTTACATACCGCAATCGGATATTATCTAGTGAGAATCACGTATAAAAAGCTAGCTACTAATAAGGGTTAAATTCAGCAATGAAACTACGGATAGACAAACGAAAGACAGACCGTGGCATAGACTAGAGCATTGATGAATACTTTTTAGTGTTGAGATGAATTTTGCCAAAGGTTGTCTGCAGGTTTCAGAAAACCTCATTATGAAAATTTCCAACTCAAGAAGGACATATTTTAAATTTATTTTCTTTTTTATTTCTTATTAAACTTAAAGAAACTGCTTTAAACACATCTAAAATCCAATTAATCTCAGTCTTGATCGGACGAGAAGGTAATTATCATCTTCATTTGTTTTCTTTGTTTTTTTTATAACTAATCAACGAAGATTAACTTAAACAAATCCAAACTTACCCATCAACAGTTAAGTTATAGATGAGAATAATGAATGCCAAAAATTAATGAAGTGCTTACCTGAAACAAAAAAAAAATATTAAAAATTATAATAACAAAAATTGACAAATTTATTTAAAATTTACAACACAGTTAGGGCGTTCGATCATAAAACATAGTCAATTGAAAAAGTAAAAGTAAGTCAAAGTAGTAAAAGGAAGTCAAAGATAAATGGCAATCTTTGTGGAATGAAAGCCAAAAGAGTAAATTAAAAATTATTAAAAAGGATGTCAAGCCCTGGGGTACCTCCAGTCGCAAATGCCTTAGAGAGGAAGTTGTAGTGACTAGGCTGAGAATAGGTCACACGAGGCTCACCCACTCCTATCTTATTTCAAATAAAACGCCTCCGAACTGCTTGTATTGGAACAATGATCTGACAATAATTTTCCAACAATGCCTATATTTCACATCAGACCTCAATAGCTAAGGACTAAACCCAGATATTTCAAAAACACTGAGACGATGATAAAACAATAGAATTAGTTTTTCAATTTCTAAAATCACAACATTTACTGGCAAAAATATAACATTTAACGGAAGAAGAAAACAACAATAATAATAAAATAAATAAATAAAATAATAAATAAAATTAAACGAATATAAGCAAAATTGTATTTTTCTTTATAATGGAGTGATAGAGGCGTGTAGAGAAACTAACAACTTACTGAGAAATCACACATTGTGAACGAAGTTTCTAAAAGTATCATATGATCTTTTGTTAAAAAAAAAGGTGAGCTTAATGTAGTACATACGGTTTTTCGTTAGTGATGGATATTTAAAAATCGTCAGAAACATCACAATAACATTGTAGCACTGTTAGAGGTTTAGGCTATAAAACAGTAAAATTTTTAACGTGACAACAAATCAAAAATTTAAACAAGTCAGTTTAATATGAACTGTCCCGCTGTATGGATCATAAACATTAAATGACAACATATTTTCGGTAAATCTTCCCATACATCTTTTGCCGTCCAATATGATATGTTGTTTTAGAACTGCGTTCTTTAATTTATAGTTCCAATAATGAAGCTGTGGCACTATGGTTTAGTTCTTAGGTTTAGGTGTGATGAAATGGTAAAATTAGCCAAATAGCTCTTGCATGATTTGGTTCTGAAAGTTGCCAAAACGTAACGTTCTAAAGTAATACTTAATATCACTGAGGCTTAAACCAAATAACGCACTTTTTCTTGACATTTGTTTTTCTAAACTGACTAGTATAAATAGAGCGAGTAGTTTATTTTTTTTTATTTCTTATATTATTTTTATTTTTTATATTTATTACATTTATTTCGTCATATATTGGTGTTTCTAGGTCCCTCATTACCTTAGGCGTAATAAAGGTTATATATATGTCGATGCTGGCGAGCCTCCGCTTGGCCCACGAAGACAACTTGTTCTCATTTACTTTTTTAAAATTATCTCAGCTATAAACCATCCTATGAATGAGTTGTTTCCAAATATACAGCACCTAAAATAACAAAAAATCGACTCAACAAAGAAAACACCGTTTACAGTCAAGGTTCTACTTTAATGTTCAGTTTAAACATAGAAAAACCTGCTTTGAAGGATATTGTAATTCTATAATCTTATCCTTGGGGACTTACCTCCCCTAAACTTTGTCTTTCCCTTTCAAAGCTACCTAAATACAACACTCCGCTATATCGGTATAAATGTGAGTTTCTTAGACTGCAACATAAATTAGGTGACGCCGACTTCATTTATACTGACGGCTCCAAAAATTACTTAGGTGTTCTCGTGCGATCTCGATTGTGTGCAATGATCACCAGAACCTATTCTCTTTGTCGCCGATATGTAGTAGCACTACAGCTGAAATTGTTGCAATCAAAAATAGCTTGAATGTTTTTCATCCCACACCCAAAACTGGTCATTTCTGCAAACTCATTATCAGCCCTACTTAGCTTAAGATATTTATTCAATGAACTCACTAAACCAAAATATATATTACTCTTTACAGTCCGCCAACAGAAACGGTATTTCAGTGTTTTTCGCCTGAATCCCTAAACACTGCGGAATAGCGGGTAATGAATTGGCCGATAGGGCAGCAAGGGGCGATTTCTGGATAGTGATACATGCGAGCAGAAAAACTAGCCATTGGTAGCACTCTAATCACGTTTTTACATTAGCAGGTCTCGTGGCCACCTTCTTTTAGGCGCCTCGGAGGATTCTCAGGAATGGAAGAGGAAGCAAGGTTAGAAACTAGTGGGTTAGGGTGGTTAGGGAGTTTATAATGGAAGGAATGATATCAGATTCGGGCTAGATCGGTTACATATGGAACATTAAAGTCTTTATATACGATTTAATTTGTTGAAAAGTAAGTAGCATGAATGATTTTTAAATTCTTTTATAAAAATAAAATATTTTTGATCGGAATTTGAGCACTTGAATTTTTTTTTTTTTTAAAGCCACATGACACTGTCAGATCATTGCTACATAAAAACCAAACGAGTCCGTCTCGGATCATACCAGCTGCACCACCTTTTATCATCTCCCGTATTCTCACTAAGGCTCAAACTCCAAATTTATAAAAGTATTTTGAGACCAGCACTTCTACATGATGGTCCACTCTTCACCACTCTAAGAGAAGGGAAACAGCGCCATCTACAACGCTTCCAGGATACAGTGTTGCGGAAGATTGTGCGGCCAACATCGCTGAGAAAGATGAAATCAGATCAATTACACGAGCTCTTCGAACTACCCACTGTACCTGAATTCATCCAACGCAGGCACATAAAGTTTTTCGACTCTCTACGGCACCAAAGAAATCCACTGTTCAGGACCCTTACACCAGCGCCCCTCTGGTGCGTTGGCAACCAACCAGATAAAAATTCAGAAACAACGTATTTAGGGAATAAGTTTTTTAGGTTTGGTTTAAATTTCAAAACCAATGTGTGCCCTAGCACATTATAAAATTGAAAGAACGCCCACTACAACAAAATTACAATTCAAAACTCCTTAAAATGTAGGCCTCAGTGCGTAATCAAAATATATATTAGTATATATATGCTAAAAACAATAAATTTCAGAAATAGGAGTTATGGGGGGAAAAATTACGATTACGAAAACCGTTCTGAAATTTTCTTGTATAAATTGTTTATAATTTTCTTTTTTATTCGACACTATCCTGCCATGGAGTTATTAATATGTACAGAGCCATTTCGGTAGCTAAAATTATTCACTAAACCTACTTCTAAAGGCCCTCGATACGCTCTTATCATATGTTAGCCCAACTATTGATAAGATAAGGATTGACGTAATAAACTTTGATTAGAGTCAGGTTAGATTGTCCTTAGTTTTATGATGCACTTGAACACCTATAGATGATTTCGGCCGCTAAACCAAGACATCCATAGTGGTTGAATCTAAAAAAAAATTAAAATATACTACAAAGTACATTTTTCTAATTTAGATAACAGAAAAACTGTACAACCAAGGTTTTTATTATTTATTCCAAGATGAAAACTTAATTTACTCCCATCACAGGAATAGTGCTATATAACAACCGAGGAGTCTACAGCAATGAAAAGTTCCTAGTACAAGAGAAAAATAAATTTCAATCCAATTTTTGATTGCTTTAATGAAAACTATGTATAATTACTAGTACAAATTGATAAGCCAGCCAAGTATAGTCAGGAGAATGAATAATGGAGGCGTTTCAAAAAGTTTTAAAAAAAAATTCATTTGTGCAACACTAGAAAACCTAATAGAACATTATTTAAAGTAGAGTAAATTTGCTAAAATGTGAGCCCTAATAGAGCTATTTACGTTCAATAGTTGCCGAGATATAGCTTTTTAATAAGCAACATTTAATAAAAAATGTAATGAAAAAACAGTAGTTAGAGAATTTATTGTAGGAAATCTATATCTCAGGAACCATTCGATGTACAAATGTTTGTTAGCACTCAAATTAAAGCTAGTTTAATATACTATAAAGTAGTTTATGACACTTATCTTCTTAGGATTATTTGCATTATATTTGCTGAAATAAATTGATTTTTAGTTGTTCGAACAAAATTTCTACGATAATAGTTGTAAGCCTACGATAATAAATGTCATAGTCTACTATAGTAAATTAAAATGTATTATAAATTATATCTAGCAGACATCTGTACGTCGAATGGTTCTGGAGATATAGTTTCTCATAAATCAAGCATTCTGTCCAAGCAACTAGAAACCATTACTAGTTAATATATTTTGGCAAATATTATGAAAATAATTATTATGAAACTCCTGCGAAGGTAAAGTAATAAATTATTTTATGGCATGTTAATCTAGCTTTAATTTGAGTGCTAATTGACATCTGTACGTAGCATGGTTCCTGATATAATGTTTCCACACAATGAATCCACTAGTGATATCTCATTAATGTTGCTTTACAAAAAAATTATATCTCGGAAACTATTGAATGTAAACAGCTTTACTGAGGCTCATATTTCAGCAATACTCAAATTTAAATGATGTTCTCTTAGGTCTTTTAGTGTTGTAGGTAGTTTTAAAGATATGGCGCTTCGAATAAAAATTTTGTTTAACATTTTTAAACAGCCGCTATTTTTCATTCCTCCTAACTATACTTGGCAAACTCATAATTTTGGCTACTAATTATACGTAGTTTTCATTAAAGTGATACAAAAATTGGGGGGGAAATAACCGACTTTTTTTCTACCTGATTCTTGCACCATCCGTTTTGGATGCTTTCCACTTAGACCGAATTCCCAGCAAAAAAGAAATCGATGTTTCCCCTTATGCCAAAAAAGAGTAGTTCCGACCTTTATTTCCAACATTTTCTACTAGATAGCAGCACTTCCAATTGATTAGGTGGTACCAGATGGATGTAGCCCATCGCCTAGAAATATGTCGTATTTGACGAGACGTTCCATAAACTTCAATATTCGACAACCTGAAACTGTATACGTCGATATGAAGGGCACTGTATTGCAGGATGAATTTTACGATAAATTCATAAATTCTCCTTTACAATTTTAATGTCAAAACGTTGTAAATGATGATGATTATTAATAATTGAACTTTTTTAATCATTTAGTTCTGTCAGTATTTGTGTGTTCTTTGAATTTTAGGTGTTATTTTAATTTTTGTGGAGTGGGTAGCTCACTGGTAAAGCAATATGCTACTAACTCCAGGGAGTCTGGTCCGAATTCGACTGTGGCTAATAATTATTTTCTGTTAGTCATGAGTCAGCACTGTGGGTTCAGGTGGTTACGGTGCGTGCCCATAATGAGGTAAAAAATTGGCGGTTAAGCATGATTCTCCTTGCAAAACCGTTGTTCAAACAGAACTTCCTTGTAATGGCCGTCCGTAGCTCAGGTGGTTGAGTCGCAAGTCTTACCAACTGTGGGGGGCGTTGATTCGATTCCAGCCTGGTGGTGGACTTTTTTTCATTTGGTGACGGTCCCAGACTGCTGCAGGAAATCATGTTATAAATTCTGAAGTTATCAATTATATTATTGACATAACTTCTATTTTATTTATTTTCTCTTCATCCTTTTTTCAAATTACCTGATTTTGTTTTTCCCATCAGAGGGCAATTTTTGTTTTGTTAAGTCAATGAATGTTGTTATTAACTTTACTTTTTTCTTTTATCAAGGATTATTATTTTATCAAATATAGTATATTATATTTTTATTTTTATTATAATATTGTATCTAGTTAGGGATATCTTTTGTACGAGACTATACTCCCCATAATGAACTGTTGAAAAAAAAAAAGTGACTGTTATATCAACCACGTAAAGCCCACCAGGATGAACTGGTTTTAAATAATAATTTTTAAAACACCTTATTTATCAGACTTATCTCCAACAAATTTCCATCTATTCATAAATTTGGACAACTTTCTTAAAGTTAAAATAAAAAAAAAAAAAAAATGCTCAGATCAAAAACGTATTTTCTTACTTTTTCACAAAATCCTGAATTTTTCAGTTCTGGGATTGAAAAGTTGATAACACATTGGGGAAAATGTATAAAAAATAAGAGTAAATATTTTGATTGAAATTTTTGTGATTTCGTTATAAATCATTTCCTATGATAACTGACGAACAAATCGTTTTTCAATCTAGATATATTTTTAAATACATTTGCTCAACTACAGTAAAGATAGGATATTCATACATGAAGCTTTGCCCTTAGACCAACTCTTGTGTATTGTGGAAGGGTCGATGAAGGGTTATGAAAACTATTTTCGCTGAGCCCTAATAGGTTCTGCCCTTGATTGACACTGCCTCACTCCTTAACCAATATTTGGTTGGCTCCCTTCACTAATCTCCCCTTGTAGGTCACCTATGTCCTGCCCAATAGGTCGTCTTCCTCCAATGTCCTCAGGCAGAAAGGCCAAAGGTTAAGCCTTAATGTTGTCTTTAAATTGGATTTAAAATTGAAATAATCCAGTACCACTTGAAATCAAATTTGAAACTGCTACCAATAATTTTTTACTACTGTTTTAATAAAATTATATTATTAATATTTATTAAAATATATATTTTATATTTATGATTTGTATTTTAATGAAGGCATAAAATTATCTCCTTGTATATTAGTAGATAATTGTTGAGATTTTAATTGAATAGTACTTATGTACTAAGATGCGATTGATTTTTACATTAATAATTTTATTATTTAAATTTTATGTTTGTTAAAGAGGGAGAAAAAAAAAAAGAAAAATGTATTGGGCTAAGAGAGAATATTATAATTATACATATAGATGAAAAATGGGGGGATCAAAAAGAATTAGGAAAAAAAGGTAAAATCCTTTTTTTAAAATGAAAATATAGAAAGAAAAAAAAAAGAAATGAGAAAAACAAAAATCTTGTATTATTATTATATATATATATTAAATTTACTGTACTATGCCTATACCTTATAAGAATTTAAAATAAAAATTCTAATGTGGTATACATAAGTACGCTGTGAATTTAGCAACCCAATATAGTTGGCCATCATAACTTTTTAAAATAAATAGTATTTTAAATAAATAAATAGTATTTCTCTCTCCTACATAATATAATTAATTTTTTCTGGAATGTGACCCAGATCTTTATGTATGTTTAGGAAACCTTTAGGTTTCCTTGTTGGAAAAATATTTGCGACAACCCAGATCGAGCTAAAAAAAAATTAAAATGTCTCTAAAATTATCTTTAGAGTGGTTGAATATGCAGGAAATGGAGAAAAAAAAGTTTAAAATAAATGCTTGAATACACTGTATATTTATTATTTTATTTATTTTTTTATATTTTCAGAAAGAGAAATTAGCTTGCGGCACCCCTGACACCCACTTTAGGAACCGCTGATCTATAAAATAGAGTTGTAATGGCTTGAATATTAAAAAATAAATAAAGTTTATAAAAACTCCAAAAAAAAAAAATTCTTTTTAATAAATACAAAGAAGATAGTCCAAATATGAAAATAATAAATCAAATAGTAAATAAACTATTTATTATTAACCAACGTTTTGCCCCACTTTGTAGGGCTTCATTAGTGCTAAAAAAGATACAAACAACTTAAATAATGAAACAAAGTAAGAGAATAAGATACCATGAAAAGAAGTAACTATATTGAAAAAAAAATAAGATGTACAGTGATAAGAGGAAAAACTTTGTTAAAAACAACAAATATATGCTGTCCAACTTCATTGGGTTGTTAGCTATAACAGCATACTTATTCAAGTCTAATCGGACATTTTTTTTTAATCTTATAATACATAGGCATAACAAGTAAACAAATAACAATTATAATATATTATATATATATTATAATAGAATACGTTTCTTTTTTTCGTTACATCGCTTTGTTTCTTTTGCCTTTTTTTTCTTCTTTTTGATGATTTTTTCCTTCTTCTGTACTTTATTAATTGTTTTTTTGTTAATTTCTCCTTTTTTCTCTTTCTTCCTTTTCTATCCTTTCCCATTTTTTTCTTTTATATTTTCTCTTTCAATCCAATGTGACTTTAATAGAATAATTATTAAAAGTAGTGATAGATATATAAATTAAAAAAAAAAGAATGTATTTTCCCAATTTTTTTTTGTCTAATTGGTATATTTTGTAGGAACTTACGAAGATAAGATATAAAGTATACTAACACTTACAATTATATCTTGTCATTTTTATGTTACCCTTAAGTGTTATTGTTTGTATTATACAAAAAAAATTAATACTTTATTAAAAGCTTCAATTAATTTATAGCTGTAATCTAATTAATTAAAATATTTTAATTTTTTGTTAACATTTTTTTGTTTACATGCAGCCCCTTAGGTAGACTATGCTTACCATCAAGATCGTTACGTGTTGCGGTATTGTGTTCACCTGCGCCTCGAGTGTGGTCAAGTGGCCGCGTTAAGTATTCCTCAATATCTTACCTCAATCACTTAGTCTAATGGAAGTAAGGATATTGATTCAAAGAAAAGTTTATAATATCTTAATATTAGCGTTTAAGGATCAGTAAGGTAGAAGATTATAAAGCAATAACAATAATTATTTGGTATAGTTATATAAAACTATAACAATAACTGCAAACATTTGGTCTAGATCATAATAGATATATAGATATTTTTTTTAAACCTTATTTTACAACCTCAATGCGGCATATCGATTGTCTTGATTTAGCACGCATAGGCGAGGTAAAGACACCACGCACATGAATGACGCCAGCATGTAAACAAAAAGATTGTTTGCTGTGTATATAGTTTTTGACTATATTCCATGAAAGAGGATTCAGAAATAGTGCTTAAGGAGAGGCACTTGGGAACAGACTCTATAAGTACCAAACAAATTATTTTCATGCGTTGTTGAAACACTCCATGATAATTAAAAAAACGTAATTTTATGTATGTATGTAAGGAAAAAAAATTAAGAACACTTAATGGGTAAATATTTTAACGTCTGGATATAAGAAACTAAATGAAAAAAAAAAAAAAAAAAACTGTACCGCAACAATACATGAAGGAACAAGAGTACAGTATCTTGTAAGGAAGAGCTATTACTACAAGGGTTGTGCAAGAAGGTGATTTGGTCAGAATTACGACGACCAAATGTTTACCTATTTAATGGTACCCACTTCAGGAGGTGGGATCCTGGAGGGCTCCCGAATCCACACGCCTGAATCAATACTTCAGTAACATAAAAATTATTTTGTCCGGATTCGAACCCGGGTCCTTGGAGCTGGTAGCTCAGTGGTAAGGCACTGGGCTACTTGGAGTTAGTGGCCCAATGCCTTACCACTGAGCTACCAGCTCCCGCATAAGGTAATCAATAAAAAGAAAAATTGGAAATTTATTCATTGTAAAAAGGCTCCTAAGTAAAAACCATTTCACTACATCTAGCACTCGACTACCCCTAAAATAGGTTTACCTAAAAATCTATATTGACATATACACCTATAAAAATACTTATATACCGTAATTTGAGAAATTTAATCTTTTAAATTTTACTTTACATTGTTTATCCGCTGATAATATTTCATGAGATATTGACTGTAATCCTAAAAATATATAGGAGCCATTTTTAAAAATCAGTCATATCAGGTCTAACAGAACGCGGTAAACGTTCAAAATAAAAAAGGCATTGAAGAGATTTTAATAATGGATTACGTACGCATTTTATTATGAATAATATGATAATATGTAAAATATATATTATATTATAATTGCAATCCCTCACAACACCCGAGTGTTCCATTAATTCCATGACGTAGCCTTAGGCTATAGCTAGACTGCACCACCTTAGCTGGACTCATATCAACACCTTATAATACCACAAGGCAATCAAAGGGGAAAGGCACAGTGAAGTGTATATAATACATTCCATATATCATATATGTACGAATCACTAATTCTATTTTAATGAAGGGTATGGAAAAAAAACATATAGATATTTATTATAACCATTTATAGGCCACCACGCCGATCTTGTAATAAAGTATTATAAGAAAAAAATATTTATACATTAAATTTTAAGTTTAATTCTGATTAATAATTTTTTTAAAAAAATAGGGGCTTTATTCTAAGAAATTGATCCTATTTATCGATTTCAGGAAAACATTAGAATGTTGCATGATTCCAAGTATGGGGTCAGGAGTTGATGCTGTGACTTCACACGCCACTAAAATTATATCACATTTTGCAATGGCATGCCGCTAACCTGTATGGGTAATGATCTCACGCAAACTCTGTCATTCAGAGATATCATGCCACATCCCAAAGGTTTAACTGCTATTTTTCTAAATTTCGATTTATTATAATAATTGAAATTAAATGAAAAATAAATTTATTATTTTGGGACTAACTTTCATTAGAAAAATTCGAGGTTAAATAATAGATTGATTGGAGCAGCATGCCGTTCCTTGAATAAAATTAATAGCATAATAAAACGCAACTAAAATCTTTATCACCTAAACTCATGAAGGGTAAGAGGTTCAATTCTTAATAAGAATTAGTACAAGAGCTCAAGAGGAGAAAAAAAGCAGTTATCTCACCCCAATTTTTGATTACTTTAATGAAAACTATGTATAATTGATAGTCAAAATTGACAAGTCTGCAAAGTATAGTGAGGTGAAATAAAACATAGCGGCTGTTCCAAAAAGTTTTTAAAAAAATTAATTTTTCATTTCGAGCTCCATATCATTAAAACTACCAGCACCACTAAAAAGCCTAAGAGAACACAATTTAAAGAAGAGTAAATTTACAGAAAGATTAATAGTTAATAAAATTATTATGAAAAATCTATATCTCAAAAACCATTTGACGTACAGATGTCTATTAGCACTCAAATTAAAGCTAGTTTAATGAGCTACAATGTCGTTTATGACTTTTTTTTCGTAGGAGTAGTATTTTTCATGAAATTTGCTGAAATAAATTGATTTATAATTGTTCGGAGAAATTTTCGTTTGCCAAATTCAGATTCATATGTGCACATGTCATAAACTACTTTATAGTAAGTTGAATTTCCTTTATTTTGAGTGTTAGCAGACATATGTGCGTTTTATGGATCTAGAGATATATTTTTTCAAAAATCCAACATTTTATACGAACAACTAGAAATTAACATTTTGTTAGTTTATAATAGCTCCGAATGAAAAATGAGTGTTTTTTTTTAAGGTTTTGAAAGAGCCGCCATTTTTTATTCCCCCTAGCTATACTTGGCAGACTCATCAATTTTGACTAGTAATTATACCTAGTATATAGCCTCATAATGAAAGCTAATAGTATTAGTTGATAGTACGAGTGTAGAAACAAGTGTGGTAATAATACTAATACTTATTTTTTTCATGATAGGGATGACTATTAGTGATATTACAGGAATTAAAAAATACTAAAGTACAAGTTACTATTGTACAAGTCTGTGTAATTGAATTAAGATAAATCTACAAGACTAATAGTATTAGTTTGTACTTTATTATAAAACAGGGCCTAGGTATGAAGGTGATTTTTTCATGAACACCAAATTTAACCACCTCAAGCCCAATTTATTCACAACCAAGAGAACTAACTTTATAGAGACTGGGTTCCTGACCACACAGGGTTGACTCAGAGATACAATATCAATGTTTACCGCCTACAACTTGAAAAACCATTGCTTCGATAGGAAATTCAATAAATTAGACTGACTCCCAAGGTTTTTTAATGGATGATTACGGTATTAATTTTTTGTTTATTCTAAGCCCCATAGGTGCGTGGGGTTGAAAATAGCCAGCCAGCATTCTGGTAATGCATTTAAGAGGGAGGTGAGGAAATTTGATCATTTGAAAACTGGTAAACTGTATTTTGTGTCAGTCTGTTGGTGATGGGGCTCACCAGGTATGGTGATTCAAATAATTTAGTCGCTTGTACTCAGTAGAATCCAAGTCAGTTAGTGTGTGCCTGCCACCTTTGTGGCCGTCCTGTCGGCGTCAGTGTCCTAAATAATGGGTTCGTACAGTAAAGGCTGTCAAAAAATTTGGTATGTCCCTTTGATATTAATTCTGACGCAGTCGGTAGTTGTATGTATGTGGTCCATCATTGATCTTTAAAGTGATTTATATAGCACTATACGTCTCAGTAAACCACTCTGAAACTGCTCGAGCCTCTTGGCCGCAGATAGTTCTACGGAAGGTACAAATTTTTTTCTTTTATTATTTTTATTTATTTTTTTAAAATTTTTATAAGGTATTATAAGGTTAGGTGAGGGGTCCAATGGCTTACGCTAGTGGTGCAAATTATATATGTTTTTTATTGATTGTTATAAATAATGATTATGTCTACGAGAACATGGGGTGTAAGGCACAAACCTATAAATATAGTAAATAATAATAAACATTCGTAGTCTTCATCAGAGCTGAGAAAAATAAAATAAAAAAATCATAAAAAAGAGAATAATAAACAAAGCAGAATACATAAAAGAATAAGAAACAATAAAACAGCGTACATTAAAATTTAAATATGAATATACAGCCTTTGTGCGAAAAAAAAGAATATAAAATGAAATAGTAAATAATTAAGATGAAAGGATAATTTTAAATTAACATCGAATAAAAAGGAAAGAAAAACAAACATGAAAAATTAAATTTAGAAAGAAAAAAGAGATAACGTCAAACTAATGAACAATATAGATATATGACTATCGAAAAATTATAAATTAAATATTTAAGTGATTGACCGTCTGTGCATTTAAAGACGATTGTCCAGGGTTGTGAGCAAGAAAAACAATTAAGAAATATTTTCACCTATTTGTTTATAGCCAACGTTTCGACCCACACAACGAATCTTCGTCAAAGTGTTTTGTTGTTGAGGTGTAAATTTTGAACAAACAAAGAAATTTTCAACCTGATAATGACTTGCTGTGTAGGGTGAACCGTTGGCTATTAATAAATAGATAAAAATATTTCTTAATTGTTTTTCTTCCTCACAACCCTGGACAATCTTCTTCAAATGCACAGAGGGTCAATCATTTAAATATATAATTCATAATTTTTCTATATTTGTGATTTGATATAAAAAACATCGACCTGAGATGTATGTATTGGATGTATGGAAGAGTTTAGTCGGAATAACGATAAATATAGTTCGTCAATACTGAGGACACAAAATGTTTTTATGGCAATTTTAAAATCGTGACTAATCTATATTAAATTTGTTTTTATTATGTAGACCAATTAGAAAATTACACAATTAAAAACACAAGTTGTTAGCCAAATATCTTTCGACCGGATGCGAGTTCAGTCGAATTCTATCCGACAGACAGTCAGAGATTATTTACAACTCATAAATAAATATAGCAGACATAAATACTGAAAGGCTAGGAACCGCAGCTGGAGAGACAGAGTGGACAGTTTGGAACTTATCCAGCCCTGCAGCAGGTATCTATCTATATCTACTGTGGCACAATCTCATGCCAATACCACTTCCGACTAATATAATTATTATTAGAATTAGAAATTTCAATAACAGTTATATCAATAGAACAATTAGACGGTTAGATATGTTGCTCACAATATTTCACTTACGCTTACATGGTGAATGTCAGGGGTGGCCAACTTTTCTTCATATGCGATCTAATTTTTATCTTATAAGTGTTTCGCGATCGACTAAGGCGTAGTCTAAGGGGGAAGAAGAGGTGTGAAATGCATATTACGTTTATAAACTGTTTCAATACCAGGTGCATTCCAGTGAGGTACTGGTAGATAAGAAGTATATACCTTCAAAACTATTTTTTATTTTTTTAAGCACTTAATAGTTTCCGAGATATAGGCTCATGAAGAAAATAACTTTTCAGGCCCAACTTTTGATAGCTGCATTCCGTACATGGGTTACCTAAAAAATTCGATCTTCCGACACTATTTCAAGATTTACTAACTTTAAATGCAATTTAATTTTTTTATCAACTTCAATGTATTAGTACTATTTGTTCTTTAATGTGAAAAAAAAGAAAAAGTATGAACGATAATTTGATTTGAATATTTCACTTTTGCGTTTTTTTGGGCCAAGAAAATGTATCATAAAAGAATAATACTACTTCATGTTTACTAATCTATCAATAGCTCGCTGAGTTCACATCGTACTGAAATACAGATATACAGTTTATCTAGCAACGTAAAAAGAAACAAAAATTATTTAAAGTGCCAAAAAACTCACGTCCAAGGTAATTAAAAGAACATTGATAATTAATAACTTTTGTATGGAATATGTTTAAAACTATTGCTAGAAAGTTACATTAGCTACAATCGCTTCAAATCCCATGGTACACGCAAATAATCAATACTAAATTTAGAAGATAGTTAATCGTATGAAGCAGATTTAGGAAGATAGTCCAGGAGGAGGTCAATAATGGTATCAAAATAGTAAAAGAAAACTATTGATTGTTAACCAACGTTTTTCATATTGTTCTGCGATTTACTCCTCTAGATTTATAATTAACAATATCACATAAGACTATACCTATTATTAATTATTTTTCTATCCATTTATATTTATATTTTTTAAAATTAATTTGTCTCTTTTAAAAAATCTGAATATATTTTTTTTTACTCCATTTGTATATGCGTTCTAATTTTCTTACAAATAAACGATTATATCTATACAGCAACTTTATTGAATATTTATTACTCTAGTTCTATATTTCCCTCAAGGTAGTATCCTCGATCCCATCCTCTACACCGCCTATACAGCTGACATCCCAATAGATCCTAACACTATCCTCACCAGGTTTTTGATGACAGATGAGTGCTCGCAGTTAATACTAACCCTTTAATTGCATCCCAAACTTTCCAATCCCATATCACAACCCTCGAAGAATGGTGTCGTAATAGGAGGATTAATATAAATCCCATCAAATTACCATTACCCTTCGTTGTAAACCTACCGACTGCCCTACAGTATTCTTTAATAATGTTGCTTTTACCCCTGTCGAACGGGCACGCAATCTTGGACTGCAACTGAACAAACGACTAACCTGGAATCCACACACAAGACTGAAAAAATAGGAAACTGCACGTCGATTCCGACTATTACAGCATTTACTAGACAAACGATTTAAAATTTCAATCTACAACAAAAGAATGATCTACATGACTGTAATAAGGCCTATCTGGCCATATGGAGTTGAGCTTTGGGGCTGTACGAAACCTTCGAATTCATCTCGTATCCAATCCTTACCAACCAAAGTCCTTCGTAAAATCCTCGTAAAATTACGTTGTCACAAATAAATCATAGTTAAAGACCTTAATATTCCATATGTAACCAATCTAGCCCGAACCAGATATCATTCTTACCATTATAAACTAACCACCCAGTTAGTTTCTAACCTTGCTTTCTCTTTCAATCCTGAGAATCCTCCGAGGCGTCTGAAAAGAAGATGTCCACGATATCTGGTAATGTAAAAATGTCATTAGAGAGCTACCAATGGGTAGTTTCTCTACACGCCTGAATCACTCCATTATAAAAAAAAATCAAATTTACTGGGTGTATATATAAATGTAAGTTGTAAATTCCAATAAAGATATAAACAAAAAAGTTCTATATTTATGATTCTATCACATATGGCTATACCTATTATTAATTAGTTCCCCATTCATCGATATTTATATTTTCATAATTTAATTTTTATCTTTCTTTTAAAAAATGTGAACTCTCTTTTTATATGTATTTTAACTTATTGTGACTTCTTACAATGCTTGTATCTATTTTTGATTTAGTTGGGATCTAAAAAAATATTAGTGTTGTGATACTTGACTTGGATAAAAATTATTCTATTTAAACAGGGAAATGTGTTATAAAGTATTTTATATTTATATAATCGTTTCTTGTAAAACTTAGCAATAAATGACCTTATTGCCTAAAAATATACCGCGGTCATTTTGAAAAACTTTCATGCTAGGCAAACGATATTTTTTTTATTTAATATATCTTTTTTTTTAATTATAACATAAGAATCCATTAACAGAAAATTAAACTACTCAGTTTATATAAAGCAAAATTTTAATATGTTTTTACTAGACTGTTACACAATACTAACGACACGACAAGATAAGGTTAAAAGAAGTCGGTCACCAGAGCGATATTATGCCGTAAACTATTTACTGTGGACGAGAAAAGCTTTCAAAGTAAACACGGTGAATGCTGTTGGAGTAAACAGACCCCCTCTAGTAGACCTACCTAATGATCATTAGCTACAGGCTCATATTTATTTTTATAGGAGTCTGGTAAGTAATTTTATTTATAAATCAACCTGATTGTAGTCTATATCTCAAGATCGATATCTAAATTGTATACACATATATATCACTGACAATTACATTAAAATTTCACATAAAACATTATAATAATATTTTTTTAAATATTTATTTATTGCTATTTACAACTGTACATTATAATATATTTAGTAAATCTGATCTCAGTTAAATTGGAGTGTTACAGGCGTGAAGAGAAACTACCCATTGGTAGCACTCTAATGACATTTTACATTAGCTGGTCTCGTAGCCATCTTCTTTTCAGGCACCTCGGAGGATTGTCAGGAATGGAAGAGGATGCCAGATTAGAAACTAGGGGGTTTGAGTGGTTAGAGAGTTTATAATGGAAGGAGTGATATCTGATTCGGGCTAGATCTGTTACATAGGGAACATTAAGGTCTTTATGTATGATTTTATTTGTGACAAAGTAAGGAGCATTGAGGATTTCATGAAGGATTTTGGATTGTAAGGATTGAATACAAGAGGAATTCCAAGGTTCAGTGGAGCCCCAAAGCTCAATTTCATATGTCCTGGATTGGCCTTATTATAGTCATGTAGATCAGTCTTTTGTAATGTGTTGGAAGTTTAGACCGTTACTAGAGTGCTGTAATAGTCGAAATCGACGTGGAGTTTCCTGTCTTTTCAGTCGTGTGTGAGGATTCCAGGTTAATCGGTTGTCCAAATGTTGTCCAAGGTAGCGGATCTGTTCGACAGGGGTAAGAGTAACATCATTAAATGAAACTGTAGGGCAGTCAGTAGGTTTACGACGAAGGGTAAAGGTGATTTGATGGGATTTGTTGGAATTTATCTTAATCCTCCAATTACGACACTATTCTTCGAGGGCTGTGATATGAGATTGGAGATTTTGTGATACAATTAATGGGTTATTATTAACTGCGAGCACACATCTGTCATCGGCATACCTGGTGAGGATAGTGTTAGGATTGGTTGGAATGTCAGCTGTATAGACGGTGTAGAGGATGGGACCAAGGATACTACCTTGAGGAACACCAGCGGACTGAGAATAGAGGGATGAATAGGAATCATTATGGTTTACTTGGAATAATCTATCAATGAGAAAGGAACGAATGATGATAAAGTATGTAGGAGGTAGGAATTTACGGAGTTTGTAAAGTAGTCCCGGGTGCCAGACTCGATCAAAAGCTTGTTCTGCATCGAAAATCTACATCGTCATAAATATAAAAGTTTAGCTATAGCAATTTTTACTTTCATTTACATATATAAGAAATATATAGTGAGAGAAAAATTCGAATTCCATTTTTCGGCGTAAATACACGTTTTGTATCCCTTGAGACCAAATAACAGTCTCACGAAATATGTGAAAACCTTCGTACGTAATTGAAATTGCATATCTAGGACAGGTCTATACCTAGGACGTGACAGCAAATTTTTCGTCAAAATCGACTAAACGGAAGTGCCACTTTACAGAATCAATTTTTCATAATTTTTAATTTTCTCAAAAATATTAGAGCCGACTTTATATAAACCCGGAGCCAGTTTTTGCTCATATTGAGTCTGACAGAGCTTATAAGCGAATTTTTCAAAAATTCTTCTTCTAAAGAACTGTTAATTTTATTTATTTGAAATGATAACCAATTTTAATTTTTTACTTGTTGTGATGAATAGATAATTATAAAATATGAATGGATTTGAACACGAGGTTAAAGAGATAAGAGGAAAAATAATTTTTTTTCATATTTAAATCATATTTACAGAACATATAAAGTCATAAAAAGTAATGGAGAGTGAAGAATAAAACACGTGTTGTTAAATGGTGGGCTCCTGTACCAGTTTAATAACCGTAGACATAGTTATTAAATAATTACTTTTTAATTTCAATTGACCTTTATTTGAGGAAGGAGCGGAGAAGTTCAACGCCACTCCTACTCCAAGGACTAAAGTACAACGCCACTCCTACTCCAAGGACTAAAGTTCAACGCCACTCCTACTCCAAGGACTAAAGTACAACGCCACTCCTACTCCAAGGACTAAAGTTCAACGCCACTCCTACTCCAAGGACTAAAGTTCAACGCCACTCCTACTCCAAGGACTAAAGTTCAACGCCACTCCTACTCCAAGGACTAAAGTTCAACGCCACTCCTACTCCAAGGACTAAAGTTCAAATCCGGCTGTGGCAGATAATTATTTATACTGTTACTGTAGCTGTGAGTCTATCCTTTTTCAGAGCCCTCCTCAGGCACACCCAGCCTCTATAAAGTGAAGACAAATCTGGTAGTTAAGCGTGATCATTAACTAATCAACTCCTTGTACAACCGTAGTTCAAGAAATAGTTCTTCCTTACAAAGTAATGAACACTTGATCCTTCCTAGTTCGTATCAGTACAGATTCAGACTTTATTTGTGTCAGTTGACAGGCTTATAATAAATATCTTAACCAGTGACAATTAATTTCAGCCCAAAATAGGCTAGTAAGCTAAAATTTTATGATGCGCCCACCACATTAATTTTTTAAGATATTTACTTTGTTTCATCTTATCAGTGGTAATATTGTCATTTTGATATATATCTAAAAATTTATTTTTCGCCCTAAATTGATATATTTTATAATATAAACTAATTGAAAGTATTTCAGTCTCACTATCACACTGAACTGGCAGATTTTGCTGACCTTAACGAACTGCTACGATTGATAAATTATTTTTTACCCCAAATGCATATCTCTGGAACTCCTTTCCCTCTAACATACCTCATGTACCAATCCTTTCCTTGTTAGATATTTTGTAACTACCTTTTTTTTGGATTTTATATATTTAATCAGTTAGTTTTTTTAATTTTTTTTCATCTCCATTTAAAAGTTATAATTAAATCACATTTACTCTTCGCCGTAAACCAATGACCTCTTGCTCAACAGCATCCTTTAATACTTAGGACTACATCTCGACAAACGACTGACATAGAATCCTCAAACAAGACTGAAAAGACAGTTCACATTTACTAGACAAACGGTCTAAACTTCCAATCCATTACAAAAGAATGATCTACATAACTATTATAAGGCCTATCTGGACATACGGAGTTGAGCTTTGGGGCTCCACTAAACCATCAAATTCCTCCCGAATCCAATCATTACAGTCCAAAATCCTTCGTAAAATCCTTAACGCTCCTTACTTTGTCACAAATCAAGTCATCCATCATGACCTGTATGTCCCACATGTTGCCGATTTGGCCAAAACCAGATACCATTCCTTCCATGGAAAACTTTCCAACCACCCAAATCCCCTTGTTTCTAACCTGGCTTCTCCTTCATTACCTAATAATCCTCAACAACCAGGTTGGGAATATTATCATTTTATTTCACACTACATTTTTTTCTATTTTGTTATTAAAAATGTTATTAAATTTAGTTGCAATATAATTATCTAAAATTTAAACGTATATTTTATAAATATATAATATACTTAATATAATATACTAATTATATAATTAGTATATACTTAAAAAAACAATCTTGACTCATATACCGGAGTGTTTATTTTAAAACTTGTGAACGTATTTCAGATTGTTGATTCTGAAGATCAGATATGGGTTCCAAAACCATAAATAAGTGTAAGAATTAAAGATGTTAATAAGAAGGAGTCTTTATATTAGTTGCCAAATATAATAAAAAGAAAAACCTACTAGTGTTAAAAAACACTTTATAAATAGATTCTTTTTGGATTACTTATTCTCCTCTAAAATTCCTAACACAGGACGCAACTAGTTACTAAGAGTGAAGGTTGATGGAAAAAGTATTTCTTATATTAGGTGCTTTGGGGAGGCACGAAACAATAATTCTCTGAATCAGGGAAAATAACCCTCGGTGGCGAGGGAACTGTGCCAATGGGATAAGTGGAACTTTATCGATAGCTGGCACCTAGCAACTAGGACCTTAACAATCGATATATCGATATAGCGTTTTTACGCGGCCCTGCTATATCAATCTTTGCCAAATATCATTCGGGAACCTTTCGCATCTCGTTGCCTTTCCGATCTTAAAAATCGTCCTAAATACATTTATGACGTTAATTGAGGCCATCAATGGACGAAACTCAAAAATTGAATTATTCAGGATTAATTTTTAAAAAATATATACATATTTTTTTTGCAACAGAGAAGAGCAAGAATTTCGTTGAACTATTGTTCAAAAATAGGTTGCACCAGAACAAATATATATTTGATAAAAATAAATATCTATATATCGTGAATTCAACAGTAAAAAAAAGAAAAAATTCTAAAAGCACTTAATACCTCTAATTATAAGGAAAACACAACTAACCTTGTAGCAGTACTGCTACCTTCCCGACTACCAAACAACAAAACAATCACCACCTCCTCTAAATTCCAGCCCATAATAAGTTTATCATATAGAATATAAGTGGTCTAGTAGTTTAGGTTCCCCCTGAGGACAACTGAGTAGAAAATGGTGATTATGTAAATTATATGGTGGTTGTATTTGATGTTTTAATTTCATTTGTTAATTTTGTTTTATATAAAGTGCATATTTTTTTTATTATTAATATTGACCAGAGTTTAGATTTTCCATAGATTTCCTTTTTTGTAAGTTATATATTTTATATTTATTTTAGTATACTCACATAAACTGTCATTGACGAGTGGAAGTAAATTTCCTTTTTTATTTCATAATAGACATAAAAAATTAAAAATTCTTAAACCTTAAGAAAAATGCTAGAAATAATAACAATTAAAAATTGTACAAAAAGGATTAAAAACTTAATATGATTGTGAATTATTAAAGAAAAATATAAATAATAAGGAAAAAAGTTATGAACCTTTTTTAATATAAAGAAATAATAAATTAAAAAAAAAAATTTTTTTGGACATTTCTGATGATAATTTCGTCTTTTTTGATCGGTTTAGCTAATCAGTTTTATAATAAAAAGAAAATGGTCCAGTTGCTGTCAAAGAAAACTCAAATAGTGATTAAAATATTTATATTGACCCACCTTGCAGGGCTAAATAAAATACAAACACTTAAATGGGGTTGAAATAAAATAACAGTGTCAACCTTTAAATTCATGATTATACACTCAGTCGAAAATTCAAATTAAGACAAATACTAGGGCGTAAACAAAGCGTGATGTAAATAAAACTAAATTATAAATTCAGATAAAAATATCGGAAAGATGTCAGGCCATGTGGAATGAAAGCTCTTCGATTAAATTAATACAAACCAAAGTCGAAATCCTATCGTAGCGGCCGCAGGAAGTTGCTTTAACCCACTTGGTCATAGTAATAATAGGTCATACTGTCATACTCTCATCTGATCAGAAAACTGCCACCTCCAGCTTGCCAATATTGTCAGTCCATTCTCGAAATTAAACGTATTTTTAAAAAATGCCTTCACTATTTACATATAGTATACAGATTAGGACTGACCCCATATTTATCTGAAAATCTCACAGCTGAGGAAGCGAAGGTTACATTAGGGTTTAAATATTTAAATAAATAAATCATAGTTCATCTTCGATTTCAATATTTTATTTTATTTATTTTTATTTATGCTGGAATCATGTGCGTGTGTGCGTGAGTGAATGTATGTGAGTATGTGTAGCTTTATATTAACAACCCATAAGCATTAACGACCACAAGGTTTCGAGCCTTCTAACTGGAACAAACAAACAAATCGTTTATACCATACATTTAGGATGTACTTAAATTTAAAAATACTTATTATTTATTACACAATTCTCTGTGCTTAAATATTGATTTCAAATTTAGTTTAAGCAAACAATAACTTTAATTAAATTGAAATCTATAACGTGATAAAAGTAAAAAAGTTGAAGTTATCTCTACTTTTAATATTGCTGCAACGTTCGACTATATTTGCATGCATCTGTTTGTTTACTCTCGTCTGCTTGTAACAGCATTGCAGAGTACCTGCGAGTCTCATGCAATCATAATTTATTGCCACCCTGTCGCATGGTTCGTTAAAAAAAATAAAAATTACTATTTCGATGACGTTCTTCTTGAGATAAATTATTTTTAATTTTTCCCTGTAATAAGTTTATGGAAAACATTTTTGGTGCAGAGATATAAGAAAAACGCAATAGTAAATGCGATTGTAATTAAATCACAATTTTAATTTAAGTAATGAGGTTTGAATTTCTAAGATGGACGGAAAAATGTAGCATAAGTTCAAAAGTAGTCGAAATGTTTAAGTTAATTTAAAAATTGTGGAAAAGTTCAACATTTACATAGTTCGTTCTCTAATTTTTTTTTCAGATCAGATTTAGGTAGCTATCACAGGATTGTGGTAAAATTAGTATAAATCAAGTTTTTTAAACTTGTGGTAAATTTATTATTTACAGGATTGTGGTAAAATTAGTATAAATCAAGTTTTTTAAAAAACATTTTAACACGTTCGGCCATTTTCTGATTTCACTACTTTTTCAACTTCCCAAGATTTATTATTTTGGTTATTACTTATTTTATCGTTTCAATTATTAATATAGAAATAATAAAAACCTTTAGTCAGATGTATTTATTATGCCAATTTTACCAAATTAACTTTCTAATATAACGTTTCCATTGCAACCAGAATATAAATAATGATATAAACTACAAAAATAATTTATTTTTTTTCGGTTGGCTCTACACACTTTGTAAATCTTTAGCCGCACAAAACCAGCCTTCTCCACACCTGCCAACCCTGGGCTACTCTTTTCCAGTTTGCTGCATGCAGCCCTTACACATATTTGTTGATTCTGTCTATCCATTTGGTTTTTGGCCTCCTATGCGGTCTATTGCCTACTATAATAATAATAATAATATTTTATTTATTATAGTCCCTTTAGAATAATACAGAGAAATCAATAGGTGAGGGCTGAGGAGCCTCAGAGATACTTCAACAAAAAATACAAAGAAATATAAACAGTCGTTATAAAAAATAATTATAGGTTACTGTCTCACTTTTATCAGTTGAACAATTAAAAAAAATGAATAAATAAAAAAGAGAAAAGAAAACGATGTAAAAATAATTAAGAATGATATAATAGTTAACATACATATTAACAATTATATTAATTAACTATTGAGGTTTACTATACGGAGTCTGAATGGATATGAAATGATTGAACAGGCAGGATTTAAAGGTACGGAAGGTATTGGAGCGATGGATGTTAGAAGGGATGGAGTTCCATAAGGATGAGGCTCGGATAATGAACGATCTATCGAAAGCAGCGGTTCGGTGGGCCTTGTGTATAAATCTGAAGACCGGGAACGGGTATTGCGGGAACGAATAGAGGATTTGAATTGAAGGAGCTCGAAGATGTATGAAGGACAGATTGGATGACTTGGAAGATGAAGGATGCCAGGAAATACTTACGACGGTAATTATACCGAGAAATTATATCGGTGTAATTATACAGCACTATACTGGCATCCATTGCTGTGTAGAAGCGGCCTAAAGGATTGCTTCAAGCCACATGTCCCACCCATCCTAACCTCCGTGACTTCATATCGTGAGAAATAGATTGACAAGTCTCTGCTAGAGTTCATTGTTACTTCTTCTTTTCCACGTGCTAAGACTCTAATCCTAGATCATTCCTGTAATGGTACGGAGGACATTCCATTCTAATCTCTCGATTCTGCTTTCTAGGGTGCCTGTTAGAGCCCAGGTGTTGAAGCCATATATGAGATCCGGCTTCATTATGGCATTATACACCCTTAGTTTTAGTTTTTTAGAGATTTTTCTATATTTCAATATTATTAACAGAGAGAAGGCTCTAGGTCTATCTCAGTCAGCGGATCATTTATTAATGTTATTGTGGAGCTGTCTACTTTCGGAAACGATTTGTCTCCCACGCAGACCATGTCGTTACAGTGAATTTTTTGGCTTGCAATCATATTTTTTGTTTACAAAAATAATAAAATTTCAGTATATTCATATGTATGTATTGTTTATTTATTTTATTTCACCGATAGATGGAATATATAGTAAGGAGAAGTCTCCGAAAATGGCCTGAACGGCCAAGATCAAAAACTAAAACACACTAAAATAGCATATTTAAGGCGGGTATAAGCACGGGATAAGACAGTAAAATTTTCCATAAAATTGACCCATCGGAAGAGACAACACTTCGAAGTATCGATTTTACACATCTTAAGATTTTATCAAATACGGCTGAACAATTTTGATTAAAATCTGTAAATCATAAAGAAAGTGGTCTTGAATATCAATTAGGTCTTATCCACAATGTGTGACAAAGCTTAAATGACGAACTTACAAAAAAATTTCATAAGTATCCTTAAATGTTTTGATTTGAAATAATTTAACCAGATCATTATAATAAGCCATGAATAAATACAAAATATTCACATATATATAATTAATTTTAAAAAAAAGGAAAAATAGAGACAGGAGTTCTATTAGAAAAAAGCGAGACTGCCCGATTTCTCTCGTATTCATATGTACACGGCTTTGTTATCTTTTGTTTGGTATATTCATAACTAGAAGAAAGCTGATATGATTTCACTTTAGTTATCCTCAAATACATTTTTTATAGTAGGTGATCGATATGTAATGTGTCGTACCAGGTTTTGCGCAGTGAACCATGATCTTTGGGCACAAATGTAGGGTACTTACAAACATTAAACCTTGCGGGAGTACAGGAAGCCCGGAGGGGGTAACACAACCTCACCATGATACGAACAATGATTTCAATGATCGCGCCCCCAGGGGAACGGAAGAGGGGAGAAGGGTATACTGGCATTCCACGCTCCACGTTTAGTACAAAATGTCGGTGGTTATTTCACCACATCTTTAGATTACATCAATGAAAATATAAATAATTACTAGTCAAAATTGATGAGTCTACCATGTATAGTCATAATTGGGAGAATTAAAACTGGTGGCTGTTTCAAAACGTTAAAATTGATTTTTCTTTTTGAACTCCACATCATTGAAACAATCTATAACACTAGAAAATCTAATACAACATCATTTGCTAAAATATGAGCTCTAACAGAGCTGTTTACGTTCATTAGTTTCTGAGATACAGTTTTTTTAAAAAGCAACATTTCATGAAATATCATAAGAAATAATTAGTGAATTATTTTGAGAAATCTATATCTCAGGAACCAAAAGACGTATGTCTCTTAGTACTCAAACAAAAGCTAGTTTAATGTATTATAAATTATGTTAAGACCTTTATCTTCGTAGCAGTAGTAGTCGTTGTCATGATATTTTCTGAAATTAATTGTAATAATAAGTATATAAAACTACTATTCTTATGAAGATAAATGTTATAAACTACTTTATAATACACTAAACTATCTTCTATTTGATTGCTAGCAGACATCTGTACATACAATGGTTCCTAAAATATAGTTTTTTATAAATCGAAAAATTTATAAATTTATTTTAGGAAATAATAGGTCCTGATAGTATTTTTCATATTTTACTAAATAAATACACAAGATTATGATTTCGAGTTGATCGGATAAAATTAATTAAATTTGGTCTAAGAAAAACTATATCTATGGAACCATTAGAAACTGTTTACATCACATTACAATAGATTTAATATGAGTGCAAATGGACATCTGTACGTCAAATAATGCTTAAGATATAGATTTCTTACAATAAATTCACTAACTATTGATTTTTCCTGAAATGTTGCTTTTTAAAAAACTTTATCTCTGGAGCTATTGAACCTACACCTCTATTAGTGCTCATATTTTTGAAAATTTACTCTACTTTAAATGATATTCAATTAGGTTTTCTAGTGTTTTGGGTAGTTTCAAAGATATTCCTTTTTAAAAAAAATTAAAAACTGGGGAAAGTAACTGACTTTTTTCTCCTCTTTGGCTATAGTAATATTTATTACTCCAACATACATATTTATTAATTTTGATTAAAAATTCTTCACAAATGTATTGAATGAAAATATAGTAAACAACTCTTGGATGATAATCTGAACAAGCGTGATGTCAAACTTCTATATTCACTCCAACTGGGTAGTTAGATTCATTAAAATGAACTCATTTCCCTTAGAACAGGTTTCTTGATGGCTCTTCTTCCAGAATACAGATTGAAGCCGAGAGCGCAGCACAGATGAAATCCAATGAAATTTTCAAAAACTCACACACGCCCCCTCCACAAAAAAAATCTATTATCCACAGGGCCTTAACAATTCAGAAGCGAGACTTTAATCTGAGCCGAATCGCATCCGACAGCGCGGTAACGGTAGAGATTGGAGTGGAGAGTAAATTAGGCGATGACTAATTCAGGAGATGTAATTGAAAGAAGGCGAGGTGGGGGGCCCATGCAAAATGTAACGCCTCGGGACGGGCCCCACAGGATTCTAGGGCTCTACCATGTCTTCGTCTGTCTTATACTGCGCCTTCGTCTCCCAATCGATACAGTCTCTACGCAGGGCGAGTCCCGACTACAAACCCCTCTAAGGTATTTAACAAGTTTTGTTACAGCATATCTAAATAACCAGTATTATTATTTTCATTAGTCATTACAGATTTAAATCTGATTTCTCTTAAAAATAAATTAGGAGCCCCCATTATCCGTGGCTCTATTCACCGGGGTTTCGAGGGCCCAATTTTTTTATAAGATGTTATAAGTAAAAACTTATAAGGGCCAACGTTTCAGCCAGAATTTCTAGCCTTCATCAGAGCTAAGAACAGAGAAAAAGATAACAACCAATGAATAAAAGGATATATAGAATAATCAGAAAATAATCAACATTATGGAAACATAAATAGTGTTAACAGATATGAATAGTTATAAGAAGATAATATTAAAGAAAATATAAGGGTGTATAAGAAGAGTAATATTAAAATTAAATATGAAAATCTAATTAGTAAATATACGTATAAAATGAAAATTAATAAAAATAATGTAATGAAAAAAGTGGGAAATAAGACGTATATAGAGGTAACTAAATATGTAAGAACAATAACAGGATCAAGGAAAATAAATATAAAGTTATATAATGCAAAAGAAAATAAAGAATATTTCAATATTTAATTTAAATTAAAGTTAAGGAAAAAATATAAGTAATTAATAAAATATATAAGCTAAATACTAGAATTAAGAAACAAAATATTAAGTTAAGACAAATTTTTTTTTTATTGATTGGGTGTTATCTAGTTTTTTGTTGTTAGCACTAATGAAGGCTAAAAATAAAGGCCGAAATTTAAGATTTATTTTTTTATAAATTTCATGTATTACATACATAAGTAATAATTTTATTTTAATGATCGAAACGAAAAAAAAAATTTAGCGATTGCATAATTGTTAATTATTAATTATCAGTTATTCTTGCAATAAATATAATATAAGTATTAGGTTTATATAGTAAAAAATAGGATATTTAAAATATTTTGGGATATTATAATAATAGGATATTATAAATAAAAAAAATTATTTTACAAGATTTGAGACATAAACCTTAAAAATTCCTAAAAAAGAACAGCTAACAAAATAAGAAAAAATAAACAATTTTATGGACTCAATTACATAAAGGAATAATCTGAAGATATACAGAAATCATTCAAAGATTACGATGTTGATGAATACTCCTTATGTTACAGACCCTACAATAAAATAAAAAATTATTATAGTAAATTGAAGAACAAAATAGATATAAAAAAATCAATCAGGATTGATATATGAAATCCCTTGATTAAATTGTCCAGCTATATGTATAAGTGAGATTAAACTATTTTTGGGTGATAGAATGTATCAACACAGATATGATATAATAAGCAAGGAAAAGGACCCAATAAAACACCACTGGTGCAAAATGCAGCTTATAAAAAAAATCGACTTTGACAATACAATAATTTTACATAAAGAGAATAACATTTTCAAAAGAAAAATACTTGCGTCTATTTATATATCAGAGAACATTAGTTACACAGTGAATTTTAAAACATTGATACTTTAGTTAAAGTATCATTTCGAAAGGAGTATCGATACTTTGTTGATATAACAAGCGACTTCGAATCCCGAAGGTCTCTGATAATACATGAAGGATGTGCATAATTATTCGTTGTACGATTCGACGGAATGTTGGAACAAAAAATAAAAACCCCGGATTTCGGTAGTTGGGTTCATTTTTTAAATTAAATTATTTTTATTTTTTACTTGAATAATACAATTATAAATTGATAAATCCCAACAACCATAACCTATGAACGGTCAGTGGTGCAGTACTTTGTTAGAAACGGTTGTGCAAGGAGGTGATTTGGTCAGAATCACGTTCAACTAAGGTTTTTCCCATTTAAGGGTTAACAATTAAAGAAAACCAAAAATAGTTGGCTTACGGGCCTCACAAATGTCCGGGGGAGGTTGTGAGTGAGTATTACATATTTATATGCTTAAAAAATCCCGGGTAGGGCCCGGGACTCGATCTCGTAACCTTCGGGTTGGTAGTCTGACGCGTTATCACGCTGCTACCCTGACCACCTATATGTTACATCTTATATTATTTATATTTAATATTTATTTATATCCTATGCTATTTTTGTTTTTCATCTTTTATCTTTTCCCTAACTAAACAATGCAGAGCACCTCTTCCCACAGTAAGCTATTATTTTCGAATATTTCTCCTAATCCCAGGGTTTCTGGTCTACCGCGCGGTCCCTAGCCAACTGTTGCATTCCTGGTAAACGTAGAGGGGTCGGTCTGGTCCTGATGGATTACCACGAACTAAATACCCCGTCCTTCCTAAGCTCTTTGCTTTCATATCCTGAGGTCCTTACTGACGAGTTTTTTATATAAACTCTTCTCTTTTTTTTTTTTTAATTTTTATATTATTGTAGGCCTTTAAACAATAGCTTAGATTCCGTATATATAGTGAAACGGGCAGATATTTTATTCCTAAAATTTTACATATATTTTTTTCTCTGAAATTTTTTCTTCCTTTTATCCATTATGACTTTTCTTTTATTTAATGAATGATAATAACGCAAACAGCCACAACCAAAAGCAATGATTATTACATCCATTTATACAATAAAACAGGACGAAATAATGAAATAAATATATAACGCATAAAATGGTAAAATAATGATAATAATAGCATAATAGTATGGGGCAGTACTTTGTAAGTAAATACCGCTACAAGAACAACGGTTGGGCAAGGGTGTGATTTGGTAAGAAACATGCTCGATGTCAGATTTTTCCCCAATTAAAGATATCCACATAATGGGGTCGACTGGACCCGAAGAACTCCCGGATCCACAGGGTTGACTAATAACTACAATCTTCAGAATTATCATTCAAAGCCGGATTCAAACCCAGGCCCTTGGATTTAGTAGTACTGTGCCATACCATTGAGCCACGCCGCTACTATAGCACAATAATATCAGTTAAATTTTCTAAAGAAGTAGGTCATAGAGATATTTCTTTTTTTTCCAAAGGCTTTGAGGATTATCTGGAATTGCTAGAGAAATGAGGTCGTACTAAGAGGCTTGTTGGGGATGGGATTTATAACTGAAAAATATTTTTTCCTCTCAATCCAGGTATTATTTTTATTTAATTTTTTTTATAATAATAAAATTTATATATACATACATCAATATATATAAAATGTTTTATGTCTGGTAGTAGACCGCAATCATAGCCAGTACATTAGTCGATGTAAGACATTACACAATCTCACAAGAAGACATAACGACAATAATAATTCTATTTGAGAACTTGAAAATCATTTTAGTCCAGTCCTATAATATCTTTATATTTGATTTTAAACTGTTTGGAAAAGGTCTGAGAATTAATTAATTTATATTTCTTGGAGGAGGGGGCAGTATACAAATTTTTACTTTCTTTAACCTTAAACTTTTCTTCAGAAATAATTTTTTTTTTTTTAATAATTTATTTATTGATCTTTACAACTGTATACATATATACACATCAAGTAAATTTGCTGTAAGTGATATTATGACATGATAAAAACATGTGGAGAATCTACCCATTAAAAGAACTCCAAAAACATTTCTAAAGGAGAAGATCTCGATGCCATCTTCTTTTTAAACGTCTAGGAGGTTTATTAGGTAGTGAAGAAGAAGCCAGGTTAGAAACGAGTTGGTTTGGGTGGTTGGGAAGTTTATTATGGAAGGATTGGTATCTGGTTCTGGCCAAATCGGCAACATAGGAGACATTGAGGTCCTGATGGATAATTTGATTTGTGACAAAGTAAGGAGCATTAAGGATTTTACGAAGGATTTTGAACTGTAAGGATTGGATTCGAAAGGAATTAGATGGTTTAGTGGAGCCCCATAGCTCAATTCCGTAAGTCCAGATAGGCCTTATAATCGTCATGTAGATCAATCTTTTGTAATGGATTGGAAGTTTGGACCGTTTGTATATTAGTCCTATATAATGTATAAAACTCCGTTACTCCTCAGCAATCAGCTAAAAGGTTAGAAATTTCTGAAAATTTATTGAAAAAGCCTTCGGTATGAGATTTTACCGGAAGATTTTTACCTGTGATGAAGAGTGGGTTTACTGTTGAAAACTAAATACCTGCGAGCAATGGCTAGATTGCGGTCAAACTGCTTTTTGCTGCAATGGGGCAATTTGAAAAAAATATCCCTGCTTTGCGTTTTTTCGAATTTTTAAGGTGTTATTCATCACGTTTTTGTTCCTGATGAATGCTCTATGAATTCTGAACTCCACTCAGAACAAATGGTAAGATTGTACACGAAGCTGTCAGAGCGTTATCTTGCTTTGACCAATCGAAAAGGAGTTTTATTCCAATAAGATAATGCTCCTTACACTTTCCGTCGGACCAAAGAAAAGTTTAAAGAACTTCATGGGTTCGAACTCCTGTCTCATCCACCATAAGTGCATAATGCGGTCCAAGAGTTCTTTGAGTGTTTATCAGCGTGGAATCGAGCAATAGGCTAGCAGACGGTAGATGACAATAGACTATACTTTGAGTATTAATTGTATTTTCTATCAATGAAATGATAATACAAATACTTGGATGAAAAACGGTCATTTGTTTATATACACTCCATTAATAGCCGTTAATTTTTCTAAAGAAGTAGGTCCTAGGAATATTTATTTTCTTCTTTTTTTTTGGATTATCAGGAATAAATTAATAAACTAACTTTTTTTTTTGTTGTGTGTATCCTTTTCAGCCCCAATGAAGCCTTGCAATGAAGGGCGAAACGTTAGTTCATATTAAATAGCTATGTTACAACTTTTTTTTTTATAATTTATTTATTGATATTTACAACTGTATACATATATACACATCAAGTAAATTTGCTGTAAGTGATATTATGACATGATAAAAACATGTGGAGAATCTACCCATTGATAGAACTCCAAAAACATTTCTAAAGGAGAAGATCTCGAGGCCATCTTCTTTTCAGACGTCTAGGAGGATTATTAGGTAGTGAAGGAGAAGCCAGGTTAGAAACGAGTTGGTTTGGGTGGTTGAGAAGTTTATTATCGAAGGATTAGTATCTGGTTCTGGCCAAATCGGCAACATAGGGGACATTGAGGTCCTGATGGATGATTTGATTTGTGACAAAGTAAGGACCATTAAGGATTTTGCGAAGGATTTTGGACTGTAAGGAATGGATTCGAGGGGAATTAGATGGTTTAGTGGAGCCCCATAGCTCAACTCCGTATGTCCAAATAGGCCTTATAATAGTCATGTAGATCAGTCTTTTGTAATGGATTGGAAGTTTGGACCGTTCGGAATCGACGAGCAGTTTCCTGTCCTTTTAGTCTTGTATGAGGATTCCATGTCAGTCGTTTGTCCAGATTTAGTCCTAAGTAACGGATCTGTTCAACAGGAATGAGTGGGGTATTATTAAAAGATACTGTGGGGCAAGACGAAGGTTTACGACGAAGGGTAAATAAGTTACAACTTTTTTTTTTTACTGCACTCGGAACATCTTCCTTTTATATATTACACAAGGTCAATCAAACATCTTCCAAAATCGTATTATAGTTTTTTACGGACTTAGGATGTGTTAAAGTATAATTTAATTTGTGTGTGTGTGTTTTTTTTTATATTAAACCTTTCCTAACGGACACCTCTGTATGATGGATAAAACAATCTTCCGATGCGTTATATAGAAGTTCCATTGTACATTAAATGTACTATTCTTAACAGATTTTCTAATTTCTTGCACACTTATACCACTGAAACTTAATACGATTGAACCGAAGGACTAATTCGGAACCTAGACGCCTAAAAACAAGATAAAACCACGAGGTTAGAACTCGGTATTAAGAGTTGTAAGTCGCTCTTGGTCCTAAATATCATTCGCGCCAACATGTTGAGAGATATTCGCCCGCTTCTTTTTGGCCCATTGCCATCAACTACCAACCACTGCATTGCCCATGTTTTCTAGAGTCCTTTAAACTCTCACATATTTTATTAGAGTTCCACTTATCCCTCTAACGTCTATTTAATATTTCACTAGAGAACTGCAGAAGAAAACAAATTTATTTAAATGTTGTGTAAATGTATATTAACTGATTTATTTTGGTAAAACATTGTTAAATTAGTTTGGAAAAGACATTAACTGTATGTTTAAGAAAGTGGAATCATAAATGGAAAGTGTTATTAGATATAAACTGCATATCTAGTGTGTCAGATTTAGGTGTCCTAACTGAAAATATGAGTTGAGGATCTCAATGCATGAAAAATGTTAGCGCTTTGTACAAGTATTCACGTCTAAAGATACCTCATAGCATCTAGGATACTTAACTGATCAACTTTAAATTCTTGCGGATTTACTACAAAAAACTTTTATAAACTATGATAATCAAACCAATGGAGTATTGGAGTATCGTCAAACCATCAAATTCCTCCCGTATCCAATCCTTACAATCCATACATTGCTCCTTATTACGTCACAAATTAACTCATCCATATGAAATAGATATACCTTCTTTCAATCCAAAATTCTTACCCACTCTAATCCATTATTTCTTAATCTCTCATTATTAACGATCCGTGATAATTCTTCGAGGCGTCTGAAAAGAAGATGGCCAACGGATCTTCCAATTTAAAGCAATGATTGAAGTACCATCATTGCCTGGTTCATTCCCAAAACTATCATGTTTTGTGATGGACACCCTTACAGTATGCCTAGAATACTGGGTTCTACGGATAGTTAATTTGGATTTAAAAACATATTTTGTTGATAGAGGATGAAAGGAGATAAAAGATAAATAGAAATAGAAAGATTTAAATATTCCTAAAAATGGATGAAAAAATAAAGATAGAATAATAGGTGAAAAGGAGAGAGAGAGAAAAGGAAAATGTGAACATGCACTATAATATGATTGATAAACTACAGAATAAACTAAAATAATATTTAATATAAAAATAAACAATATAGAAGATATAAAATAGAAGAAAATTGTAAAAGATAGAAACTCCAAGGAAAATGATAAATGATAAAATGCTTGATAAAACGGGGAAAAAACATAACAAAATTTCTTTGATAGATTAAAATATACTAAAATTTAATGAGAAAATGAATAAAACTTAAAAGATACTGGATGTTTATAGAATTTTTACAAATAAAATTAACCTACAGAGCTCTAGTTAGGGAAAAAACATTAATGAATTACATAGATAGAGATTATTGGTGATTACAAGTCATTATTGACTTTAATTATTATTGGTACTCGTTAATAACTATTACAACGTGGATTAAAGAAAGAGAAAGATATGTATGAAGAATAGGTGAGATACTTGCAGAGGTGAAAATGTAGATTGACAGAGATAAATATGCAGATAGGTGGAATTGATGAAGATGTAGAGACATGATAAAATAGAGGTGAAATAGAACTGAAAATAGGTAGAACAGATTGAAGATAGGTGAAGAAATAAACTGATAAACTGCACACTAGGTAAGATAGAACAGACACTGGTATCTATAATCCAAAGAGGTTGCCAGTGCAGTAGGTAGGAATTATCTCTGCTGACAATAACGTACTTAAAAATTGTTTTACTATTGAAATATATTTGCAGAAATTTAATGGTCCATGGTTTAAGGTTGTAAGGGTGAAATGGATGGGGAAAATAAAGGTAATTAAAGAGAGTTTGTAATTTATCAAATTAAAGCAAAAGTCGCCTGAACATACTTTGTTTTTTTTATAGAGTTATAAATTTGAATAAATAAATAAATATTTTCATTGTTATGAATTATTTAAGTAATAATGAATGAATAGGTGTTCAAACTACTTTATTAATGAAATGTAAACATTAATATTTATTTATACATAATTTAATTTTTGTTCGAGACTGGTTTGTTTATTAATTATAATCAAAAATATCCATATAGCTTCGACATGTTTATTCTTTTATTACTCCTTAAATAAACATTTAATTAGAAAATGAATACAACTTAAAAGATACTGGTTGTTAATAGAATTTTTAGAAGTAAAATTAACTTACAGAGCTCTAGTTAAATAGAAAAAAAAACATTATTAAATTACTTAGATAGATATTAATGAAGTTACATCCATAAAACTTCCTGACTGTATCATATAGAGAAGGATAACTGAAACTTGCGAAATAACAGAACATACAACGGAATATATATATTCCAACATATTCAGTGCCGTTCAGAGGAATTCGTCTTCTTGATCCTTAATTTATATTTTCAGTAAGAACCCTTAATCCTAAAATACTCTGAAGAAGATAACAGATAGAAAAGCTAAAATATTTCTAAAGTCAAGACCTTTGATATTTTTCTGAGTACAAAATCATCCAATCCCCCGTCCACCATATACATCTGTCATTTTCAGTACAAATCCCGTGTCAGTCAGATTTACATACACTCACACCCCTGTACCTGACTATTTGACATATTTTTCTTTATCCTTTCTAAGTCTATTTAGAATTTCATACGTTCCTTTATCAGTCATATATACATTCCTTTATGCTACGTTCCTTTAAATACCGAAAATGAATATTATATACATTGGTAGAATATTTATCTAAAATAACTAATTTACAGAATAGAAGATAACGAATTTTTAGTCATACTAATTATTTATTTATTTGTGCCGACGTTTCGACCTAAATTTCAGGCCATCCAGGCTGAAAAAAGAAAACGAGCTAACAACCTTAATTTTGAGAAAAAGAAAAAAAGAGATAAACAGACAAACTTGGAAATATACATAACAATGAATTAAGTAGATAATACTAATAGAAGATAAAATATAATAGTTTAGAGGCATGAATTATACAAAATAAATAATAAAAAAAGTCATTCAAAATGAAATAGTGCTCATGTAAATAAAGAAATATGATGAATATAATCTGTTTTTTTAACCTCTGAGATTGAGGGTCAAAATGCACATATTTGTCATGTAATGCTTTGGGAATTTAAAGAAGGCAATAGTGCAAAGTTATAAAAATATGCAGTGTATATGGTTAAGGACTAATAACTTAATAGAAATTGGTTGATAAAATCCGTTCGAGACTTTGACGACAACCTTTTAAAGGCAACATTGGAACAAAATCCACGTCAATCAACAGGAGGTGTAGCAGAAAGGTTGAATATATCACAATCAACTGTTAACCGTAACCTTGAGAGATTAGAGAATGTCAGAGAGTTAGCAGTGTGGCTACCTCACAATCTCAGTGAACGGAATAAAGAAGATCGCATTTCAATCACAAGTCTGCTCTCAAAGGTAAAAATTGCGCACTTTTTTTAAACAGGCATTCATCCATGGCAAAATTGTGTGCCATGGTGGGATTGTCAAAGAATAATTCACCACGAGTTGCTAAAGTCCAATTTAACGATTTTTGTGGATTTGATAGGTTCAGCAGTTGCATAGAGTGCGATAGAAACTCCATAAAAAAGGACGCACTAGTCATTCGCTAAAACGCCATTCTTTATTACGACAATGCACAACTAAATACAGCAAGGATGACTCAAGATAAAATTCTTGAGCTTGGATAGTATGTTTTACCACATCCACCTTAGTCCATAGATCTTTCTCTGACAGACAAGCAACATTTCTATTGCTTACAAAACTTTTTGAATGGAAAAACCTTCAATTCTGAAGAGCAAGCCAGGCTGTCGAAAATTTCACAACACTTTACAAGGAAGTAATTGATAAACTGCCAGGAAGACAAAAGAAGGTTATAGATAATTATGATGAATATATAATAAATTAATATCATTTTATTATTTAATTAGAGCAAAATAAATGTCTGATAAAAAAAAAAACGGAAGTTACTTATGACTCGACTTATTATATTTTATACACTTTGTTTATAAATATAGTTTTAAGTATTTCATTTTCTTATATCAGAGAAATTAATACTAAAATTAGGAATAGGAAAGAATAAAAATTAAAATACATATGAAAATCAAGTAAGTAAATATACGTAAAAGTAAAAATTATTTAAAATAAATGTTATGAAAAAAGTAGGAAAGAAATCGTATATTTATTTAATTAAATAGGTAAGTAAAATAACTATTAATAAATAAATGAATAACTTTTCTTTGTGTTCTTGCCTGACCGCACCCCCAACTTATGAGAGGACGTTAAAATCGTTCTTAGTTATAAAATCATTCTTGGTATATTTTCCAATAATTCTAATTAGTTCCAATAATAGTTCATAATTCCAATAATAGTTAATAGCACTAATATAGACTGATGTATATAACTAAAAATATATGTTTTTTTAATGAGCCAGTGAACCAGATCTGTCAGTATAAGAATATTCTCTTTAAATAAAGAATATAAGGAGTTACAATCCCACCTCACTCCCTAGCTATCCAGCTGAAATGGATCTGACAAAAGATCTCATCCTAATACGGCTGAAATATAAATGAACAGCTCCACGAAAATGTGTTTCCTCTGTTCTTTCTCGGTTCAGTGAATTTTTATAGAATTGGAGTAGCGTTTTCTTTCTATCTAAGCCAGTACTCGATTACGTCTTTTAAAAATAAAAGTTCTCTTCAAAGCTTGCGAATTAATTATTATTGTCATCCATTTTTAGTGATAAAATTTCTAAAACTTTAGTGATTTCTTTATAGAAGATTCAATATTACACAAGATTATTTTAAGATGGTGTAAAAAATATTTTGAAAATAATGAACAACTTTTAAATATAAGAAAAAAAAAACATAAACTATAAATGCAGTAATAAATAGTAAAAATAAAATACGTTGGTGGTTTAATAGTGGGTATATATTAATATGATTATAAATACAAGTGA
This sequence comes from Halyomorpha halys, assembly GCF_000696795.3. NCBI lineage: Eukaryota > Metazoa > Arthropoda > Insecta > Hemiptera > Pentatomidae > Halyomorpha > Halyomorpha halys. The sequence continues at coordinate 120,712 of NW_027110302.1, forward strand.
TTTTAATTAATATTGGAAAACTAATGATCCACAGAATGTAATAGGTTGTAGGAAGGGTCGGGTGGCGATATATAAAGATACAAAATAGAAAAAAAAAATTTAGTAACTAACGTTTCGCCTTACTTTGTAGGGGTTCATCAGGGCTAAATGGAAGATAAAAAATAAATAAAATAAAAGATACAAAAATATTAGGATATAAGGAGCACCAGACAATATGAAATATAATGTAAACTATGGTAGGACTAGCTTACAGGAGTAACTGGAATCAAATTGAAATTTATTTTTATCCAGGTAAATACCTAAGAAAGGAGTTTTTCCTATTCACTAGGCGTGCATAGGCTATTAATCTTCGCTCCTTAATGTGTCTATTAAACTTAAAAATAGCGGTTGTCCATAACAAAATTTATATCTTTACTAAATAGATGATTTACAAAAGATTCTTAGTAAGTATGTAGTTCATCTTCAAATAACAGGAAAGGTTCAAAAATATTATGTTACTACAAGCATATATGTGTACCAGTTTTATATATATATATATATATATATATATAAACACCTCATCCAGGACTGGGACAGATGCTGGAAACTTTCGACTAAAGTACGACCCCTTCATAAATACATACTTAACATAATACCTCAAAATTATAACAAAATAAAAAGTACACATTGCAAACTGACACAACTACAGAACCTGGACCGTCTACTTCAAGATATTTTACATAACTAAGACTGATTTCTGTAATTGCGATGGACAAACTCGAACCTGTATGATTAACAGAGGTTCAATTTAATAAAAGCCTACATAACGCAAGGATATACATGGCCACCAAAGCAATCTGAAATCTTCGGAAAATACAAAAGAGCTGGTTTACTGCATCTCTAATACAGATTTAGCCCAAATGTGATCATATGTACCCTAATTGCACCACTTATATAATAACAATTAATTTAATTATGTTTTATTCTAGTTCTATATTTAATTCCCACATCTGCACATTATTTATTTTTATCATGCATATACTTTTAATTCTTGTTATCTATTAAATAAAATAATTAGTTGCCTTCTCTAACCATATGTTTTAATTGCATCATTTTAGTTATTGTATTTTATACTTTATTTGTTCTTTGTTTTTTTGTTTCTATTATCTTTTTTATTTAATATTTTTATTATAATACTATAGCACATTTCAATGTTAATACCCCATTATATACATACAGTATGCGGTTTCGCATGGAGTATGTACACTTTCCTGCTTTGGGTTACAATGCAAGAAAAAAAAATGTTATATTTATATATATATAACATTTCTGGCACAATAAATATATAGTTAGCTATGAGTAAGCCGTAAATAATAACAAAAACATTAGTTACTATTAAGAAATTAACCATACTTGCAAATCTATAAAATCAAACATTAGTAAAACAAAAAATCTTAAAATCGTTAGTACTTTACCACATAAACTATTTTATTCTTATAGAATTATCTTAAAATTTGTGGATAATAATTTATTTAAAAAAGAAATAATATATCTAAAATGTTAGAAAAAAAAATTTTAATTATCGAACCACCCACTAATAATAAATTTAGTAACCGTACCTTAAACTATATGGTACCCTATCTAATCAATCAATTACCAGAAGAACTAATAAATAAATCAACCACAAAAAATAAACTAAAAAAGAAATATTTCACTGGTTACTTTCTTACTTCTATGATTCCATATAATTGATTTTGATTCACAAAATGACCATATCTGCCTTTATTTTTCTTAACTCCGCATAATTTATTTATTATAATATAATTAGAATTAGCAATGTACGTGTGCGCATAGTAATAGATATTAGTGGATCCTTATTTTTATCATATTCTGCATCATCATGTCTTATTCTGATTATTATATTAATTCACTAATTGTAAATTTGTAGCTTTATTATTCACTTCAAAATTCTTTCAGATAATTTTATTATTTTGATTTCATTTTTATTTTTTACTTTACTTTCATTTTAGTAGTTGCTAGGTATCACTCGATATCAATTCATATTGCTCTTATCTAACTTCAAAAATTGTATAGTCTCCACAACGCCCTAATAGTATAAACTGTAATATTTATATTTCACTTATGTATATCATTTTTCTGTGTTATTTTGGTATAGATGTTGTCATCTGGTCAGACAATATTGGATGTAATTTTCTAAATCAATAAAATAAAAATAAAAAATATGATTATTTATAAATCTACTCATAAGAAAGTAAATAGTTCTCATGAATCTTTGTCCTTACTCTTCCCAAAAGCACCTTTCTTTAAACTAAAATTTTCGTTCAGTCTAATCATAAGATATATACATACAATAGTAATTAATATATTTTACTTATGGTTCGTGCTCGTTTTATATTTGGGGCTTAAGTCCTTCTAACTGGGTTCGAAACCTAACGCGAACAGAAAGCATTATTTTACGTCGAGGGGGAAGATCGACCGAGGGTCATTGCCCGGGACACACACAGCATCTTTAATGCAAGGACTTAGCCACGGTGAGGCCGAACTTTGTTACAATTCGTTACATCATATCTTCGGCAAGGCTTAGTCTTATCGGATTAATTAGCAGGACACGAAAGGATTTCGCTACAGTCGTAAAAATTTATAATTAAATATAAATAAATATCGTTAAATATAAAATAGAGTGAAAAATATATAGATATTATTGTAACTCTACAATTCTAATTACCCAATATTTTTTTAAAGTTTCCATGGCTATACTTTTTTCTCAATCTTTATAATTGTAATTTACAGAGGTTAGTAATTGATATAAACACGTGGGTATATATTATTATGAAGGATATGTATGGCACTGTAACTCTGGTTAAAGTCTAAATGATTTGATGCGGACCTTTTTAATTTTTTATTTTTTCCGCTAAATGAGTTCTTCATCAGTTAAAATAAATTTTTTACGACCCGTTTTATTATTCCTCTTATATGTAAAATAAAATATTACCCGGCGAATACTAAAATCTTTTATATAATAGAGATCATCTGGAGGTGGTAGTTTTATTTTACCTTTGTAATAGATGTTGGGGGTATTCATGATGCTGTAAATGTAAAATGTTTTACCATGTTAAATGTTATAAGTATAGGATTATGAGCTATTTAAAGTCATGTTAAATGTTAAATGCATAAGAGCTCCTAGCAGATCTTTTGAGCAACTTGTTTTATAACCTTTCCTTCTTAAACTTCATTTTATTGATTACTTTTTATTGATTATTTTATGATAAGTTTTTATTAAATTAATTTATTACAAGATGCCTAAATTAAGTTAAAACTGGAAGTTGTTTAAACGTTTAGCAACTTGTTGCTTGTTGATCTTCTAACTCGTGAGGAAGAGAATCAAGATGAGTTAATTGACAACTGTCATTACATAATTATTATTGTCATCAATTGCTTTATTGGTTATAAAAACCTCCAAAACAATTCTAACACAATCAAAACACAAATTACGAGCAAGTAACCTAACACAACAATAAATAAATCGGTGACGAGCTCAGCTGGTCTGTTGTGTGACGTCATTCTCCATTTAACATACCTAGTAACAGACTCTCAACCATATTATATATTATATCGGTAATGAAGGAAATATTTCTCCATTTAACATAAAATTTTCCATGTTGAACTACAGATAAACCCCTATCATTTTTCGATCTAGACATTTCTATATCAAACATCAAATCACTACAAAATTCATATCTTTTTTTTTTTTTTGAATCTCCGTTATCCAAATATTCAACTTTTCTAGCTCCAACATCGAATTGGGCCTTTTAGTTCTAATATTTTTATTTTGTTAGAATATTTTACATGGTGCTTTTATTTCTTTTCTAACTGTTCGGGCTCTGTTTCCAACTCGCCGTCTAGTTCGAAGTTTGTCTAACTGTACAAGATTTATGTTTTCAATTCGCTGAGAGAGTAAAATAAAATATATAATGAAAGATTTTTTTTTTTTTACTAAGTATTTCATACAATTTATAAACTAACTACATTTAGGTTTATACGTAACCCAATATTGTTCGATTGTAAGGTAAATTATGTAATGAAACATTGATGAAGTATTTGTGCGAAAACGAGTTATTGATTGGATACAGCTCTTTATCTGATTCCGCATCGATGGAGTACACTAATTATAAGTCCATTTCGTCCCACTAATTTGGCAGCCTCTATAAAATACATGGGATTCGAAAAACAACTCATTCGTGGAATTAGATAGAGCCATTATTCTATAAATTGGTATAAACCCGTTGTTTTATAAAGTTGTGTTAAAAGCATCGAATCGAATCAATTAAAAAAATTTAGCTAACAGTTAATCAATATGGGTGTATTTTGTATACTATAATTTACCGTATTATTTCAAATTATGAAGAAGATGGTCTGGGATGCAGTCAAAGGAAACAAAAAATAGTTATTAACTTTTTTTTTTTTTTTTGCAATCCTTGGAGAAGGTGGTGTATGCCTTGTTATCTACAGGTGACCAACCTATTCTCTTCATGGGGAGGGGAGGTCAAGTTTTTCATTTTGTGGGATCTCCACTTAATGAAAAAGTCAACGACCCCAGGCCATATTCGAACCGGCGCCGCCCGCAGATCTCAGAACAATTGACCTAGGTCTAACCGTCTGAGCTACGGACGGCGCTAATGAATTATTTATTTTCCAACGTTTCGCCCCACTTTGTAGAACTTCATCGGGAAAAAAGATACTAAAAATAACCAAAAATATTTTGACATAGTAAGATACAAAAAGTTAAAATAAGGTAGGGTTAAAATTATGTACATATAAGTGAAAAAAAATTATTACATACAAATGAAATAAAATAGTATTACTATAAATAGACAATGATAAGAATACAAAAAATACACCAACTATTAGTATTAACGCCATGTATATTAAAATGTAAATATTTTAATTAAGCAGTAAATAGATTTAATTACTTTATTTATTTTGTATTTTGGTTGGAAGTTAACTTTTTTTTAAATAAAGATAATTCCATTAAAATACTACACCACAAGTATAAATTATCTTTATACAATCAACAATATAACAATGTAACAAGGCTGAGGTTTGTGGCCTTCGTTCAGTCGCCCAGTACCTTTACTTCAGTCACCAGACCTTGCAGTGTGATTTATCGGAGCGCCAGTTCGATGTGTGGGCCCACCTACGTGTATTACGAAAAGAACGTCGTCTCCGAACATTCGGAACGGAACTCCAGATATCGGACTCATCAATTGTAACTATTAATTTTTTTTTTAATTGTAATTTTGCTTAAATCAAAGAACCTTTTGTTCTATTATAATTTTATTCTATATTTTTGGAAGATTTTTTTTAAAATTTAATTTATATATTTTAGTTGTATTAACTCAACAAATAAATGTTTCAATCCGAGCCAGCTTTTTTTTTTTTTTTTTTTTTTGTTCAGTTAATTTAGTTACGTTTTCCTACAAAGAAACAGAGTCGATTTGAGATGGCTTCAAAATTAGATTAAAACCGAACAGGAGACGAAATAACACATAAAAATAGAAAAGTAAATTTGGGAAAACAAAATTTAACACAATAAAATAAGTAAGTTGAGATTAAGTAAAAGTCGAGAAAGATAGAATAAAAAAAATCAACAATAATAATAAATGAGTAAAGAAAAAATCAGGGCCATCCATTTGCTCTAGTTGAGAGCTTTAGAAACTTTGACAGAAAATATTAATTATATTTAATGATTTTATTATCCGCTAAAAATTAAAATAACATAATGTGACACGGGATAAAGTAGGTTAAACAACATTTTTTTAGGGAAAAAAAATCATGTCCAAATTTAGCGTCGTCTGAAACACTTGAATACCCTTTTTTTAAAATAAAAAAATTAGAAATTTTTCACTTATTATTTGGAGGAATTTTTTTTTTCTACCGGTGACCATTGTTCATAACCTCTCTACGTTTTACCCAATTACTACGTTAGGACAACCATTGGGAAGTTGAATATGTGCCCTTTTAAACCATATTTAAACTTAATGCCATTTAAGGGCAAAACATTGGTTTCAAATAAAGAAAACCTTTCAAACTTAAATGAGTTTAGGTTATTTCTATTATATAATGTTATTTACCACTATAAACTAAAAAGATATGATAAGCAATTAATTAAATCATTGATCCTATGAGTAAATACCTAAATATATTAATTTATATCAAACTTTAAATTGTATTAAATTAATATATATACATCACTAATCTAGTAATCGCGAAGCATTGCTGAGTCTGCTAGCAACCTATAAAATTTGGTTTCATGGGCCTGAAGTTCTCATTTCCATAACTCTTGAGTTGATTCAATGTATTTTGGAAGTAAAAATAAAATTAAAAACTCAAACTCCAGGTATACAACTCCAAGGTCCAGTTATACATTTTAACTTGATAAATCCCTCACACGATGGATAGAACGCAGAGAGTTTGAATGGTTAATGAGTAAATTAGTACTTAGTTCCAGAGGATCGATAGACTTAATCAACATACGAAATTCATATTCGGGCTGACACGACAGGTTGATGTGGACTTCGACCAACTTTACAACCTGACGTAACACAGTAACTCTGCAGCATTCGGTGTAGTTCACTAGGAAGTCTGTGTATGAGTCATAGCGAATTCACGTACTTAAATGTATTGTTAACTCAAATATCTTAAGTTTACATGAATTTTTTCATAATTAATTTATTCTTATTTACAACTGTATAAAATGATATACAACTCGTAAATTTGCTAATTGATACAAACATGTGGAGAATCTACCCATTGCTATAGCTCCAAACAAAAACTATACTGTTAGGAAGAAATAATAATAATAATCTTCATTTATTCTGGGATTGATCCCTTTAGAATAATTTACAGGCGTCAAAATTAGTCTTTAAAGCCTAAGAGTAAATTACAAAATAGAGATGAAATTACAAGATGTCATAAAATAAAATAATACAATGAATTTAAAAATATACAAATAAAAACCATAATTAACAGAATATATAAAATAATGATAAAAGAAATAAAATAAAACCACTTGTCATATCATAAAACATAAGATTACTTCTGATAGTAAATAAAAAGAAAAAAAAATCAAATAAAATTAAACTAAAAAGTAATAAATGAAAAGATATAATTTCTGCTATTGTACATATTTACAAGTATAAACGAAGATCTAAGACAGAAAATATATAAAGCTTTTTTGAAACTTTCAATTGTTATTCTTCCGGAATTGGGTGGACAGAAGGTAGTCGAAGATACGGGATTTGAAGATTGGAAGGGTATTAGAACTACGAATAAAGGAGGGAATAGAATCCCATAGGGAAGAGGAACGGATGAGGAAAGATCTACCAAAGGCTGCGGTTCGATGGGCTCTTACATATAAGTCTGAAGGCCGTGAGCGGGTATTGCGGGAATGCACTGAGGATTTAAATTGAAGGATATCTGAGATGTACGATGGACGGCGGGATTGGAAAACTTGATAAAGAAAGGAAGCAAGGAAATATTTACGAAGGAAGGAGGGGTAAAGCTTCTTCAACTCTTCATAAAATCGGGTGCCAGAGGCGTCTCTGGGGATCCCAAAGATGAATTGTACAAAGCAATTATTTAACCGTTAAATAGAAAAAGATTTCAACACAAAGTAGCATGTTCAATTAAGAGCGTCTTGTAATTTAAGAAATAAGTACAAAAATATGAAGAATGCTACAAAGAAAAACACTTTCTGGCAACAAGCAGCACTTGATGGGAACAGGAGACGGGTCACCATTGGCTGAAGAAATATTTAATCCAACTGAAAATTATTTAATTGAAATTTTTGGCGCCCAGGTCAACAGCCACTTTTTGGCAGTCAAAATCGCGATAACATTCTTCATCCGACCATTGTTAAAAATGATATGAAACGGAGAACGGAGGAATTTGTTTTTTCATTATTGTCTCAAAAACTTTTTTTTCCTATGCCAAAGGAGGAATTCTGCCATTTTATTTCGTACAACCCAGCTTTATTTAAGTCACTTGGGACTGACATTAACTCCGCCGTAGCGGTACATTTAAATATATGTTCCACGGTCATCTCACCATCTCCACACAGGACGCAGTCTGAAGACTCAGCCACTCCTATACTCTTCAGATGGTGCCGCAGATAGTCAAGTCCATTGGCCAACCTGAAGCATGCCACTGCCAAAGCTCTTGGAAAAGTCAAGGAGGGCGCCTCTTAGGATCTAGCAATGCCGCCCAGTTCTTGCCCCCACATTCTCCTCAACTCCTTTTCTCTGCACTTCAGCGATAGCGCTTCGGGCCATTTCTTTCGCCCATGTCCATGGTGATTGGAAGAAGCGGCTGTGGTTGACTAGCCTCTATCCGTGGATGTCGTTCCGCCTCCTCATATCCAGGTTTACTACAATGGACAAGAATCCATTCTATCACCAATACCTTAAGTATTTACTTTCTATAGTTCTACTTGCGAGCAGTGCTGACCAGGAATCCGACAGCAAAACTATCTTCTTTTCGCTGGTGTGAGTAAGCTTTTCTAAAGCCAAAGTAATAGCAGCTACCTCTCCATCAAAAACGCAAATACTAATTCTTTGAGGTCTTCTTTGTCTGTCAAATCGTCTATGTCGATTAAATCCATTTTATTGAATTTGGAAAGAAACGGAATAATACAATACACCTTCGCTTGATAACAGATCCAACTGCAACTATGCAAGGTTACTTGTACTTGTCTCAGTTGAACTCAGTTGAACAGGATGTCATTGGCTAAACTGAGATTTTAAGGTTAACTTTTCTGTTATGACTGATAATTATAAATGTTACCCGAGATTTTACTAATCGTAGTTTAAACAGATGGTGCAAACCCATAGTGGTCCTTAAACTTATTCGGGTTAGAAACCAATGCTTAGTAGGGATTATTTCCATATATTCTTTTTTTAAATTTATGAAATAATCTTTAAAATTCATTTCATCGAAAACGGTAGAAACTTAAGAGGACTCAGACTTTCCTTACAAAGCGGGTTCATGACCTTTAAAGTCCAACTTCGATGGCGGCTATCGGCCACGGCATCTTTCCCTAATCACCGTTCGTCAAGAAGAAGTTTTAGTTCGGAAGTAAATATCGATTTCGAATGAACTCATCTATTTGCATTTCAGAGTGAGAGCTACAGGTTTTATTTCACAAATCGTAAAACTTGTGATTTAAAAAAAGAACTTACTGGGTTGAAAAATTTTAGTACAACCTTCTCACGATATTACTGAACAGATGGTAAAAGTAGTACAAGTCAGAAAATGGCCAAAATAAGTCGATTGTTACAAGCTGTAAAACATTTCGAAATTCTGAAACACTGATTCCGCCTTCTAAGCAAGTTATTCATCCACCTACCGCCCTATTTCCCTTCTGCCTATTATGGACAAAAGCCTAGAAAAACTATAACTCCTGATTACGCCACAGATAAACTCATCCATAAAGACTTCAACGTCCCATTCGTTACAGATTTGGGCCGAAATAGTTAATCCTCCTATTATTCCAAAATCCTTACCCACCCGTACCTATTAATTTTCAATCTCTCATACTTAACAATCACTTTAAGGCAATGATTAGGATCACCGGTACTCTTCACAGTCTACACAGCTGACATCCCAACCAATCCTAACGCTATCCTCACCACTTACCCTGATGACATATGTGTGCTCGCAGTCAATAATAACTCTTTAATTGTATCCCAAACTCTCCAATCCCATATCGCAACCCTTGAGGAATGGTGCCATAATTAGAGGATCAAAATGAATCCGAAACAAACCACATTAAAGTACTTTTGCCCTTCGTCGTAAACCTACTGATTGCCCTTCAGTACCCTTTAATAATTATGAGAGATAGTTGACCGTGGATGATAAATGAGGAGAAGATGGTTGGGGGTGCGGTCAATGAAACACAAATAAGTATGATTAACTTATTTTAATGTGCCGACGTTTCGGCTAGAGTTTCTAGCCTTCTTCAGAGCTAAAAACAAAACAAGATAACAACCACAGTAAGTATAGAAAAATAAAAAAATATAAAAAGACACATACAATGAATAGTTTTACAAAATATAATTAATAAAATGGAGTGATGAGAGAAGCGGGAAATAATAATGAAATAATGTTTCTCTTACCCATGTTGAACAGATCCGCTACCTTGGACAACAACCGGACAAACTACTAACCTGGAATCCTCACACAAGACAGGAAATTGCACGTCGATTACATTACTTACTAGGAAAACGGTCTAAACATCCAATTGCAAAATACTGGTCTATATGGTAATTATAAGGTCTATCCGGACAAATAGAGTTTTGAGGCTTCACTAAGCCTTCGAATTCCTCTCCTATCCAATCCTTACAATCCAAAATGCTCAACGTTCCTTACTTTGTCACAAATAAAATCATCCAAAAAAGACCTTGAGGATCCATTATGTAACATATTGATCTAGCCCGAACAACATATCAATCCTTCCATAATAAACTCCCAATCCATCAAAAACCTTTATTTAACCTTGCTTCTTCTTCTATTCCTGACAATCCTCCGAGGCGTCTGAAAAGAAGATGGTCTCGGAACATTAATTATATTATTAGAGTGCTACTAATGGGTAGTTTCCTTACATGCCTGAATCACACTACTATGATCTTACAATAAATTTACTATACGTGTTTTTATGTAAATACAGTTGTAAACAGCAATAAATAAATTTAAAAAAAAAACAATGGTTGAAGTAGCAACACTAAGTAGTTCCTTCCCAAGATTATCATGTGTTTTGAAACACTTACCCTATTTATATATGTATTGTTTTATAAAGTTTTAAATTTTAATAAATTAAAAAAAAAATACTACCTTCTCTAGATAATCTTTTAAATAATCTGAAAATCAGATATTTTGCTCTCAGATTAGAACCCGGGACTGGTATAGTAGACTGGTAATTCACTGAGCTAACTTAAAAAAAACAAAACATGAAACCTGTTTTTGTTTTTTTTTGGAAACGGACCATGGCTCATATGAAAATTTTTGTTAGGAATGAGCTATTAAAGAATCACGTTTTGGTCTATGGGCTACCAAATTTGGTACACCACTCTCACACTATATGTATATGTATATGTATATATATGTGTGTGTGTTATTCTGAGTGATATATACCTTAGAAGCCCTTTGTTTATTGGTCTATGACTATCTGATTTATTGAGCAAAGGAGGCACTTGTTCCAACTGAGCAGAACAATCCTAAGGCTTTGCACTCCTCGTTCTGAATCCTAATCAACTGATCAATATCTAGAGGTCCTCAAGGGTCCTTCTTTTCTTCTTGCGCTCTGATGACTGTTCTTTGCGCTATTGCGGTATATGCCCTATTGGTTATATTACTTGATTATCGGATATATTCAAGGAGGGTGAGAAAAGTTGTATTAGTCAGTGTCTCTTGGAGCTGAACTGGGGTGAGGAGTCAAATAATATTGCGGTCCCTTCACCTCAATATTTCTTGTTCTAAAAATATTTTATAAGTGAGAAAAAACGATTTTGAGATTTTTATGTGTATTTATTGTTATTTTATTTTAAAATGTTATTATTTATATTTAATATTTTAATTTTATTCTATGTTTGTTAAAACAGGGAAAAGGGAGATCTGTATTGGTTTGAGGAAAAAAATATGGAATTAAAGGATAAAACAAAAAAAAATGTTTTACTATTAAATATTATAAATTTACTGTACTAAGCCTATATTTCATAATAATTAAAACAAATGGTCTAACTGGATGTAAGTATACTATATACTTATTAACTCAGTTGGGCAGCACTTTTATTGAATAACGTTTTCTCTCTCAGAGTGAAAATACCAATATTTATTTCTTGTGGGCTCCAAGAAGTATAAATTGACTAACTCAGGTGGGACTCGAACCCACAACATTACGAACCTAGTCCTCTACGACCCTCAATTACCATGTCGTTCGACACAAAATTATTGAACAATCGTAGTGTAGTAGCGGCTCATTAGGAATGGTTTAACATAATCTCAACTAGGTTGCGCGCAGATGTTGAAGAAAATAATTTTTATTAATAACATCATAACTTTGACAACTCGCATGTAGTTTTTCCAAAAATGTGTTAGTATCTCCCGAGCCTGGGTTCGAATCCCGCTGTGGCACATAATTATCTATTGTTACTTTAGTCGTCATTGAACCCTGGTGAACTCGTTTGATCGTTTAAGCGTAATGTTGAAAAGATTATCTCCTTGTACACAACCGTTGTTCAAAAAACAGTACTTCCTTACAAAACATTGAATCTCTGAACCTTCATGGGTTTTAGAGGTACAGTTTTTTATTTATTTATTTTTAAATATATACTTAAAACAAAGTGATAAGATCGAAATCAATTTATTTACAAGAAAAAAACTAACTCAATACTGTCTTATTAAAAAGTAAATAAATTTTAAGCTAATAATTTATTTTATTTTATTTTTATATTTTAGAATAAATTAATCTAATATAAGATGTAAATAATTTTTATTCTTAGACAATGTGGCCTTCATTAATTAACAATTAGTTGTACATTAGTCTGATCTGGTTTACACATTGATAAAAGCTCTTAAAACGCATTAAATATAATAAAATATATGGATTTTATATGTTCAGGATATTGATAATTGATAAAATTCTTAAATCACTTTAATAAAAATAAAACGCTACTCATTTGTAGTGTATTGGCCGATAAACAAGTTCTATCTGTGCAAGTCACGGTTTTCTTTTTGTAGATTAAAGGAGGGTCAACAGAATTATTAATCAAGGAAATAAAGGGCGATTTCTTGAGTGTAATATTTTTTCATGGCTGTTTCAAAAATTTTTCGTAAAAAAAAATATTACTGTTAGTAAATATATTTCTGACTTAAAAAATATTGAATAGGAAATGAGTGATTTCATGGTCTAGATAGCTATATTATTATTTATTTTTATTAATTATTGAAATTTACACTGTATTAAACATATATACAATAATTAAATGTGATGTGATGTTATATAACAATGACACACAATATTTTGAATAATTTACCTATCGATAGAACACCAATAACATTTCAAAAGTAGAAGATCTCGAGGTCACCTTCTTTTCAGACGCCTAGGAGGAATATCAATAAGCTAATGAAAAAGAAGCAACATTAGAAACGAATGAGTTTGGGTGATTAATCAGTTTATTATGGAAGGATTCATATCTGGTTCTGCCCAAATCGGCAACATATGGAGCATTATGGATGGTTTCATCTGTGACAAAGTAAGGAACGTAAAAGATTTTAGTTTGTAAAATTAATTTCGGAGCAGTTTATACTCAGTGAATAAGATAAACATGGAAAAATGTTTACGGTTTGAGAAAAGTAACTAATTTATGATATTGAAAGATTCCACGAAAAAATAATTAATTTTTAAATACTTATGAAGAACTAACCAGTTCAAACCACAGATCTTCAAGTACAATACAATAATTATAAGATTACATTAATGCATCATTAATATTTATCGCTCCAAAACAGTTTAACATATACTTTTATATAAACAAAAAACAGAAATCTGTAATGCTCTAACCCGTAAAGAATGAAAGGAGCAGTACTTTGTAAGGAAATAATTTTGCTATATCGACGGTTGTACAAGGAGATGATTTAGTCGGAATCTCGTTCAACCGCCAGATTTTTCCTCAATTAAGAGTACCCAGTTTGAGGCTGAGTGGCTTCTGAACTCATAGGATTGACTCATGGCTAAATCAAAAGATTAAATAATTCTGGCACAGTCAGATTCGAACCTTACAGTTAGTAGCACAGTTCCTTACCACTGAGTGACATCGCTCTCGAGACTTTTACATACTCCTAGTAACTATATAAATATTTAAAGTAAACGTCAAACTGTCTTTTTTATGTCAAACTGTCTTTTTTTAGGAACCAGGGCTCGAGCTCTTATTGTAATAGGAAATATTGTAAATAGGAATGTTTGTCTTTAAATATTATTCCACTTTAATACTGAGAAGATAGTTGACCGTGGATAACATATATGGGGATATTATATATATATTTTTTTTCTCTTTGTTTTTTCAATTAATTTAATTTTAAATTCCAACAAATCCCATCAAATCACCTTTACCCTTCGTCGTAAGCCTACTGACTGCCCTACAGTTTCATTTAATGATGTTACCCTTACCCCTGTCGAACAGATCCACTACCTTGGACTACATTTGAACAAACGATTAACCTGGAATCCTCACACAAGACTGAAAAGACAAGAAATGGCACGTCGATTCCGACTATTACAGCACTTACTAGACAAACGGTCTAAACTTCCAACTCATTACAAAAGACTGATCTACATGACTGTAATAAGGCCAATCTGGACATATGGAGTTGAGCTTTGGGGCTCCACTAAACCTTCTAATTTCTCTCGTATTCAATCCTTACAATCCAAAATCCTTCGTAAAATCGTCAATGCTCCTTACTTTGTCACAAATAAAATCATACATAAAGACCTTAATGTTCCCTATGTAACCGATCTAGCCCGAACCAGATATCACTCCTTTCATTATAAACTCTCTAACCACTCAAACCCCCTAGTTTCTAATCTTGCATCCTCTTCTATTCCTGACAATCCTCCGAGGCGCCTGAAAAGAATATGGCTACGAGAACAGCTATTGTAAAAGGTCATTAGGGTGCTACCAATGGGTAGTTTCTCTACAAGCCGGTAACACTTCAATTTAACATAGATCAGATTTACTAAATGTATTATAATATAGAGTTGTAAATAGCAATAAATAAATATTTTTAAAAAAAAATAATTTTTAAATTATTATTAAATTAAAATATTCATATTTCTTTGTTTCTTTACATTATATAACTTGATATTTTTATTTCCTTAATTACGTTATTTTACTTACATATTTAATTACCTATATATACTATATAAATATACGTTTCATTTTCCATTTCATTACTTTATTTTTATTAATTTTCATTCTGTACAATTATTCTTTAGTTCATTGGTTTTTATCTTGTTTTTTGTTCTTAGCCCTGATGAAGGCTAGATATTCAGGTCGAAACGTTGACACTATTAAATAAGGTTTTTAATTTATTTGTGATTCTCTGACTGAGCCCCCAACCTTTTTTTTCTCATATTTTTTACTTTAAGTTTAAATTTGTTTTATATCTTTTTAATTTCTATTTCCTCATCTATTTCTTATTTTTTATCATTAAATTTATATATTTGTGAATATGGTAGGTATGAACTCTATGATTCATATTACCACTACCCATAAATATAAGACGGAATGTATTATTAATATAATAAGAAAAAAATAAAAATGATACTGTGAAACCATAGTATAACAAACTTATGGCGTTTGTTATTCCATTTAAATATTTGCTATATGGAGATAATTTTTCTATCAAGGTTCCTTATTTGGAGACTGGATGATTTTTTTTTGGTCTTCAAATTATATTTTAACCACATTTTTCCTATCTTTAATTGATTAATTAAGGATTATTATTGTTTATTAAAATCAGAAAATTATTTTGGTTAAAAATGTTACATCTCTTAAAATATATATATTATCCTATATGATATTTTCCTGAAGTGTGTTGCTTCGAAATAGCATTAATGGCCTGTGAATTATTCCGGAGTAATTCACTTTTTATTTATGATTCCCCTGAATATTCAATACGTCACCCCTCGTGTGCTTAAAATTGAATTCTAACAATGTGACAATGAATTCAGAATTAATGAAACGTGATACAGGTCTTCAGTTGGTTACAGTTTGTTTACTAAACGAAGCACGGTCCTTGTGATATCCAATATTTACAATTAAATGTATTATTTTTTTTCTGTTCAAAATATTGCTGTATCACATTATTATTTATACCTATTATTATTATTACTTAGATATATTATTATTTTTGTTCATTTATTTGTATTAATTAAAATTATTCTATCATTATAACCATATGAATCGTTAATACAATTCTACAGTACAAGAGCAGAGGAGAAAAAATGATAGTAATTTCACCCCAATTTTTTACTACTTTAATGAAAACTATATATAATTAGTAGTCAAAATTGATGAGTCTGCCAAGCATAGGTAGGGGGAATAAAAAATGGTGGCTATTTCAAAAGAATAAAAATAATTAATTTTTCATTTGGAGTTCTATATTTTTTAAACTACCTACTACATTACAAAATCTAATAAAACATCATTTAAAGTAGAGTAAATTTGCTAAAATGTTAGTCCTAATATAGCTATTTATGTTCAATTGTTCCCGAAATATTGATTTTTAAGTTGCGACATTTCATAAAGATCGCACTGAAAAATCAGTAATTAGGGAATTTATTTTGAGAAATTTAAATCTCAAAAAATATTGGACTTACAGATGTCTGTCTATTAGGACTCAAATTAAAGCTAGTTTAATGTAGTTTATAATGTTTATCTTCATAGGAGTAGTTGTTTTCATAATATTCGAAAACTAAATTCAAAAAATATATATTCCTAGTTGTTCGGAAAAAAAGTTTTGATTTATGAAAAAATATATCTTAATAACCATAAGACGTGCATATGTCTACCAGCACTCAAATTAAAGCTAATTAAATGTACTATAAAATAGTATATAGCGTCTATGTAAGAAGTAGTGGTAGTTATTATGATATTTTTCAAAATAAATTCCCAAAATGTTAATTTATAGTTGTTTAAATAAATAATTTGAAGAAATTATAAAAACTACTTCAGTCTAGATTGAAACAAGGATGACCACAGATAAGTGAGGAAAGAGGAAAAGGGCCAGATATTTTCCCACTTCTTCGCTAACCGCCAAAAAGGATAAGATGTTTTAATATATATAAGTAAACTGACAGGATCATCTAATTCTCTTGTCTAATATTACAAAAGGCAAATATATAAGATAAATGTAAAAGTACATGTATAAGATATTACATACAGATTATACACATTATATATAGAGAGAGATAATAAGTTTATATAAATGGATTGATAAAAATAAAGTTATTGAATAAGAATAGAAATCATGAAAAATAGGAGGAATAGTGGAATGATAAACCAAAAGAAAATTAAATCAATATAGATAAAAATAGTAGTTAGTAAAACTGTGCCAAGTAATTTTCTTGTTTTCTCTGTATATTTATTTTATTGTTCTGTTAATCTTTGTATCTTGTAATCATTTAGCCCTGACGATGCCCTAAAAAGTTGGTCTAAACGTTGCTTAACAATAAATAATGTTTTCTACTATTTTGGTAACTTTATTGACCCCCTCCCGGATTATAACTATCTGTATACAATATATTTTATATTCTATTCAAATATCCTGATTTTATTTTTACTTCTCTTTGTAACTAATATAAAATATAATAATACGTTTATATAAATCTGGTAACTTTAACATACTCATAAATAATAAAGTCCAGATTCCCGAACTTCTGTTCATCACGGAGATAGTGTGGTCAAAACTGCGCTTGATTGATTCCCGGACTAGGGACTGTTATTCATTTTGAAGTGAACCGAGGAAACATCCGTCAAACCGCACCCTGTCAAAGCCTTCTTTCCTCTTTGGAGAGAAAATTTGTTTATCAGTGAGGATTTGAACCGGTGTATTTAAGCAGTGGATAACACAATATCAACTTGCTAAAAGTTTTGTTTAAAATGTTAAGTCATTTAACAAAATTTTATAAGATAACTTATCAAACTTATTAATATTCTAATTATTTATTATTCCCTAGGAAAACACCTTAATAATTCTTTATTCATTTGTTTCTATATTTTATAAGACGTTTCAGACAAAATATTCATCTACAAATTATTAAATTATAAAAAGTGAAACCTTATCAACCTTTATATATACAGTTATATTTTAATTATTAATTACATCAATAACATATTGTATAAGATTTTTTATCCGGAGCTCTATATCTTTACAACTACCAGCAAAAATAGAAAATCTAAGAGAGCATCATTTAAAGTAGAGTAAATTTGCTTAAATATAAGCCCAATAAAGCTATTTACGTTCAACATTTCATAAAAATGTTGTATGGAACGTACTGAGTAGTTAGTTAATTTATATTAAAAAATCTATATCTCAGGAACTATGGAACGTTCAGATATCTATTAGCATTCAAATTAAAGCTAGTTTAATGAGCTATAAAGTAGTTTATGACATTTGTTTTGTAGGTGTAGTAGTTTACATTAAATTTGCTAAAATAAATTGATTTATAATTTGTTCAGACAAATTTTCATTTGTCAAATTTATATTCATTTGTGAATATCATAAAAACTACTAACCCTAATACCCCTACTAATTCTATCGTTCTAACTACTTTATAGTAAGTTAAATTTCCTTTATTTTGAGTTTTGGCAGACATATGTGTCTCTTATGGGTCTAGAAATATATTTTTTCAATCATCAAACATTTTATACGAACAATTAGAAATTAACAATTTGTGAAGTTAGTTTTGTCAAATACCATAATAACTACTACTCCTACAAAGATAAAAAAAATAAAATATTTTATAGTAAATTTAACGAACGTTAATTTGAGTGCAGAGAGACATCAGTACATCCAATGGTTGCTGAAAAAGGTTTTTCATAAATCAAATTTATTGTCCGAACAACTATAAATCAATTTATTTTAGGAAATATCATGAAAACTCCTATCCCTACAAAGGTAAAGGTTATAAACTACTTTATAGTACATTAAACTAGCTTTAATTTGATTGCTATTAGACATTTGTAAGTCACATAGTTCCTGGGATATAGATTTCTACAAATATATTCACTACTGATATTTCAGTATATTTTTAGAAATGTTGCTTTTTAAAAGGATATATCTCGATAACGGTTTGAAGTAAATAGCTCTATTAGGGCTAATATTTTAGCAAATTTACTCATCTTTAAATAATGTTCTTTTAGATTTTCTAGTGTTGTTGGTAGTTTTTAAGATATGAAAAATTAATGTTTTATTAAGGTTTTGAAACAGCCGCCATTTTTTATTCCCCCTACCTATGCTTGGTTTACTCATCAGTTTAGACTAGCAATTATACATAGTTTTCATTAAAGTAATCAGAAATTGCGGTGAGATAACTGCCTTTTTTCATTTCTTGGGTACTCGTACTAGTATGGCAGTGTATAAAGTACGGAATAACAAATATTGATTTTTATATATTATATATGAAATATATTTTTTATTTTATTTTTTTTTATCAGCATACAAACTCATGTTGCTTTAAGTTACTAAAACACGTGTCGAAGATGCTGATGAAGCCCTTGTGACACGACTCCCCATCCATCTTACAAACTGCCTACTTACAATGGGATCTAAGCCCATTCATCAGATCGCTATAACAGTTGCCAATTATCTTCCTCAATTCTCGTCTCAGGTATTGTAATAACATTACAACCTAGAAGTAACTTTAAACTAATTTATTTCAGTGAATTCAAATCTATAACTATCTGTAAAAGACGATAGTAAACATTTTACCGCTCCCTAGGAAATGCACAGGCATGATATATCAGATTTTTCAAAAGGCCCAGTAACCCAATATTGATTACAAATATAAGAATAAGAACAGTGAAATTCAAATTGTGCAAATTTTGTATATAACAAAATATGTACAGAGACATATTTCATTAATATTTTGTTTTAGGGTTCAATTATTTAAAAAAATTATTTCAACTAATTTGATGAAACTTCGTACAACCAAGTTATTAATGTCTATTAGGTGTTATTCTTATTAAAATAGTTTAAAAGGCCATAAATGCCGAATTCAAAAATAAAAATCATTCTCTAAAGTAACTACAAATCTGTTTATTTAAAATAACTAACCTTTTATAATTATTATTAGTAATAAAAAATGGATAAAAGGAGAAACAGGAACAGCAGTTTAGAGAGAAAACAAAATCGTACATCCCAATCAATCCTCTATACTCACTACGTATGACGATGATACATGAGTGCTCGCAGTTCATAATAACCCTTTAATTGCATCTCAAACTTTCTAATCCCACATCACAACCCTCGAAGAATGGTGTCGTAATTGGAGGACTAAAATAAAACCAATAAATCCCATCAAATCACCTTTACACTTAGCCCTAAAGCTACCGACTGCCCTACAGTATCCTTTAATAATGTGGCTCTCACCCCTGTCGAACTGATCCGCTACTTTGGACTGCAACTGGGCAAACGACTAACCTGGAATCCTCACACAAGACTGAAAAGACAGGAAACTTCACGACGATTTCGACTATTACAACACTTTTTTAACAAACGGTCTAAACCAATCCGTTCCAAAAGACTGATCTACTTGACTACAACAAGTTGAGCTTTTGGGACTTTACAGAACCTTCAAATTCCTCTCGTATCCAATCCTTACAATTCTAAATCCTTCGTACAATCCTCAATGCTCCTTACTTTGTCACAAATAAAATCATCCTTAAAAATCTTGATGTTCCATATGTAACCGATCTAGCCCGAATCAAATATCAATCCTTCAGTTATAAACTTCCTAACCACTTAAACCAAATAGTTTCTAACCTTGCTTCCTCTTCCATTCCTGACAATCCTCCAAGGCGCCTGAAAAGAAGATGGCCTCTAGACCTTCGAATGTAGAAATATTATTAGAGTGCTACCAATGGGTAAATTCTCTTGAATGTATTTTTATGTAAATATCATTAAATAAATTAAAAAAAAAAAAAAGAAATTCGTAGACAACTAAGCGTGCCCGATATCTACCGAACCTCATCATAATTTACTGCTTTGTTATTTTTTGTATAATGTATAGAAACTGTTGTATTTTTTCGGAAGTGATGCGCACACTGCACTAATTTTTATTTTTAAAATAATTGAATAATTTTTATTTAGTATTTATCAACTTAAAACAAATAACAAATGAACCTGTTTATACATTTTTTTTAATAAACAATTTTCAACATTATGTCAAAAACAATTTTGTTTGTATCAAACTTAATATTTTAATATTTTACTTAAAATAATTTTTTTTTCTGTTAACTGTTCCTAGTTAACATCAATTGAAACTTTGACCAAGTTAATTCAATTTTAGATTGACTCCTTACTTTTTAGAACAGTAAATATATTTAAAAACAAATTTGATCCTTTTTTCTCAATTTTATTCTTTTTAAAACCAACGTTTCGACCCTCAGGCCATTTTCCGTTTTTAATAAATCCGTTTTAATTAGCCGGCATTTTTAAGAATTTTAAAAGAGAAAATGACAACAAAGTAAGGTTTTAAAAAGAATAAAGTTGAGAAAAAAGGATCAAATTTGTTTTTAAATGAACTAAGCCACTCTCAAACAATAATATACTAATAAAAATTAATCAAACAGTAAATATATTTTGGGGATCCTAATATTGAAATGAGTCTGAATAGAACAGAGAAAGAAGCACGAATTTCTCTAGAACTACTTAATGAATTTACATCATAGATATAACAAGTTATTGGAATATATATATACCATTTACTACAATTTCTATTCTTCTCTCATACGTGGTTAAATTAACGGTTTTACACATAATTACGTAAGTTGCCTTTTAGGGGCGTGGCTTGATCCCCACCCCTTAGCGTCATTTTTGCTTAGCAGGAGAGTAGGATTATGGCATCCCCTTGGTGGGCACATTTATAGGTTATGTAATGATTATAAAATTTTGTTGATTAAAATAAATTTTAATAAAAACATTAATCACGAATAAACGGGCCTCATGTGACAGTGGTTTCATCACCGTGATAGTACTCACGGCAGTTTACACCATAAAATTTGATTAAAAAAAAATTAAATAAATATAAAATGAAACGTGGTGAGTAAATATATATACGCAGTAATAAGTATACGCAGCCATCAAAGAGGTCTTGACACTATGAAGGGCCGCAGACTAACGAACTTACTTAGATTCATAATGGTAATTTGTGAAATTTTATGCAAGTCTTTCGACTTAATGATACGAGCCTCTTCTTGCCCATGTAATGAACAGGATAAAGAACGCCTAGAAGAATATGATTATGAATCTACCAAGTGAATAAATTATTTTACTTAGTAATTATCTCTCCTAGTAGAAGTGTACATATTAATTGTCTAACTTTGCTAATAATTGGCATTAGAGATAGTTCTCTTTTGATGGCAACCCCCTTCTTCAAAATTAGAATAAAATTCTAGCAGAGCCTGGCAAAATTATACAACATTTTTTTTTAAATATTTTTTTAAATTTATTTATTGATATTTACAACTTTATCGAAGATACAACAAGTAAATTTGATCATAATGACA
Organism: Halyomorpha halys; assembly: GCF_000696795.3. Taxonomy (NCBI): domain Eukaryota; kingdom Metazoa; phylum Arthropoda; class Insecta; order Hemiptera; family Pentatomidae; genus Halyomorpha; species Halyomorpha halys. The sequence goes on from NW_027110302.1 coordinate 143,055, forward strand.
TAATGATATGATACAGCATGTAGAGAAACTATCCAGTAGTAGAACTCTAAAAACAGTTAACAATATAAGGTCACGAGGCCATCTTCTTTTCAGGCGCCTCGGAGGATTGCCAGGAATCGAAGAGGAAGCAAGGTTAGAAATTAGTGGATTTGGGTGGTTAGGGAGTTTATTATGGAAGGAATAATATCGGGTTCGGGCTAGATCGGTTACATGAGGAACATTTAGGTCTTTATGGATGGTTTTATTAGTAACAAAATAAGGACCATTGAGGATTTTACGAAGGATTTTGGATTGTAAAGATTGGATACGAGAGGAATTCGAAGGTTTAGTGGAGCCTCAAAGCTCAAGTCCGTATGTCCAGATGGGCCTTATTATTGTCATGTAGATCAGTCTTTTGTAATGAGTTTGAAGTTTAGACCGTTTGTCTAGTAAGTGCTGTAATAGTCGGAATCTGCGTACATTTTCCTGTCTTTTCAGTCTTGTGTGAGGTTTTTTTAAATATAAATATTATATATAGGGCCAATACGCATTTTTGTTAATAATTGTCTGATTTAGGTCTTTTTTTTAAATCACATTACCAATCATATACTCTCATATACAGTACATCAAAAAATGTATACCCTTTGAGCTATGTACCAATAATGTTTAATTTTAATCATAACTTATTAAATCTAGGATTTGAATAGCTAAGAACCATCCCATGACGACACTGAACATTTGAAAAAAAAAAAGGAAGGAGGGAGGTTTTTATAAATCAGTAAGGAAATTTCGGAGATCCAAGATAAGAAATAAACGAACATTAGATTTTTATTTACGTAAATTAAAGCACTATATAGCTTTTAAAAAAAAAAAATCGTAGTTAAAATATTTAAAACCTGTAACTAAATATTTGTTAAGGGTAAATTAAATTTATAACTGTTTTAAAAGAACCGCATAAAATATCTGTAATTAAATGTGTTGCTATATTATATAGAGACCATGATGTGATTCTCAAAGTAAGACACAGCAAATAGGAAGTGAAAGTTAATATGGAGTAATAAAAACCATTACCCCTAGGAAATATTACAGGAAGGCAAGGCCATGTGGTCCATTCGTAGTCCCTGAGTGCCTTCTACATCCGACTTTTATCAACTAAAACTTTGATGGTCTTCATAAAAATCCTTTCACAGTTCATAAAATATTTTCTTAATAACATTGCGATTTAGTACTTGATTCATATCAGTTAATAAATAGATAGGGATAATAACGATCGCAAATTATAGCGCAATAACTTTTGATATTTACTTGGAATTAAAATTAAAAAAACCTAAGATCAGGGCTGCAGTACTATGAAAGGAAGTAATGTTATAATGACCAATAGTTGTGCAAGGAGGTGATTTTATCGGAATCAGGCTTGTAAGACTGGTTGGATCTTAAGGCTTCTGAACTCAATAGGTTTATTTACAAAATATATAAGTATCTGTCACTACTGTAAATCGGAAAAATCGGATTGGAAAAGGTTATATTAACTTTGAAAAAGTTGAATATTATTTGGAAATGTCATTTATTCATTTTTATACCTCTGTATGAGTGTTCCTTTGCATATGTATAAATTGTACATACTTTATGCGAAACCGCATACTATATGTGTGAAGTGGAGTTAACATTGAAACGTGTTATTACTATTATATTAAGAATATTAAAAAAGATAAAGGAACTAAAAACCAAATCAAATATTTTTATTAGAAGATTACTATTATTAACTAATACGTACTATATACAGAAATCATTCCGAACTATAAACTAGGAGAAAAATAAATAAATATACAAAAGTAAATATGAGCGAACATAACGCCTAAATAAATTTTTAAAATTCATTATTAGCCCAGAGTCGAAAGATAAACCGAAAACAATATTCCAAAATCTCGGTTTCTACGTTATTCTCTTTAGTTACAATGCCAGAGAGATTTCAGCAACACAAAAAGAAATATAAAGTAACTGCAAATCATGTTCATGTTTACTTATGTAAGGGGTTGGATTTTAAGGGATCGATACAAAAATACAACTCAACAATAAATACACTAATCGATTTTTATAATTCATTTGAATGGTTCGAAGAATTTAGCCAGTCCCTAATTATGCACAAGACAATAATTGAGGTAATTAGGATAGTAAAGTAAATACGAGTTCTACATATTTCAATAAGGACAAACATAAAAAAAAAAATGTACTAAGAATAAATTCCAAATTATACAGCTCACAGGTATATGGAATGTTCTGAACTTAATAATTGCCTATTACCATATAAAATGGAACTCATAAACCCCCTCAGTTTAATAGAGTAAAAAATAAAAATAAATTATTGCAATAATAATTTTTTTATGATCCTTCCATAAACCCGAAAATAAGTCCTAGACTAATAAGGTCTATTTGGAGAGTACAATTTTTAGAGACCTTTGTACGTAAAAAATAAAGAGGTTAATTTAGTCAGATGATAGCTCAACTTTATGACATCAGTATATATGTTAATTTAATTATACAATAATTTAACGATTCCTGGATACAACGATTTTTTCACCTCTACAGTGAAGGTCCTGACCACAGTACCCGTCTAATGTAACGAGTTCCGGCAGGATCTGAAGCCGTTACTAATTTTTCCGATACAATAATAGTTACTGCATTATTTTTAGTTTTTAAATTAATACATAACAGTTATAAAATAATTTTTGTCTTAAAAATTAAGGAAAAATTGTGGAGAAATATTTTTTATTTTCAATTTATGTGAATAGAAAACTCATATTTGAGTTTAATTATTTATGATTGTAAATCATCATGTCGATAAAATAAACCGGTGATAGATAACAACGAGTTATAATTATGTTAATTCGGTAATTAATTCAACAATTAAAGCAAAATCTGAAGGACAGACCGAGAAAGTTCTTTCGCCTATTAATCGGAAGATATTTGGCAGCGCCCCATCCCATCACCGTTAGGGCCTTAATATATCTCTAAATAACAGCTGGCAGTGGTCGGCGTGACATCACGGATCCGTGTCGTCACCGGGGAGATACCGCACCTAAATAGACGGCCTCTGATGCTTCTCAAACTCTTGGATCTACTCCTTTCTTTCTAATCTTAGCGGCTAGGGTCGTCACTTATGATGGAACGGTTTCTGGAGTTAGAAAAAGTATTATAAAGAAGAACAAGCTATGATAATAAAAGATAATTACAACCAATTTGCCTAACTGTACATCTTAGAACCTTATTCATGACGCCATCAAAGGTTAAAACAGCAGTATCCCCGAGGACTTTTGTAAATGTGCAACTGGAGTTCTGACATTGACCAGCTTCTCTATTCAAGTACTGAACTCAGTCTCAAACGAAGAAGAGTTAAGATACTGAAATGACGTATTTAGGATAGGTAAAAAGCCTGGTATGGAGTGTCGTAGCACCTGGGATAGGCGCGATCCTACTAACTCCAAGGATCCGAGTTCGTATAGTCGTGAGTCGACCATGTGGGTTCAGGAACCCTCCTGGGATCGTCCACCCAGCCTCCTAAATTGGGTACCCTTAATTTCTGACCAAAACACCTCCTTGCACAACCGTTGGTCTAGTAACAGTACTTCCTGACCCTTCATGGGTTGTAGCAGAACATATTTTAATTTTTAATTTAAAAGCCTGGGATGTTACGCCAACTTATCCAAGAAAATTGACTTACTGGAAATTGCACTTTACATCACCAATTTTACACCTAAAATTTCCTAAATCATTAATTTTTTTCCAAGCAGCAGTAAAAAATTAGACTTTATCTACGTTTAAAAAAAAGTTCAATTTTGTTATTATATTGTACATGAACTATAAAAATAATAAAATTAAAATTAAAATATATTTCCTTCTGCTCCCCTGCAGTAACCCTTTGAGAGAGCACCGTATTGATTTTACATAAATGCTACATGCTCTTGAGAGCACATTGGTCAAAAACGGTTAAGAAACATATTGGCTAACTTACATTTTCATAACATATTTACACATAAATAAATCGTAGTAAAAAATTGAAAGTACATTAAAAATTTAAACAATACTATTCCAGAATTTTGGTGTGACATTAATATTTGTATAATGTACGTCCACACCATTCATATCACTTTGTAAATTCCATATATATATATATTCCATATAATATATTATATAATATAATACAGACCGATTATACTGTCGTATTATACGTTTGTAATTATTATCCAATGTTTTATTTTTATTTTTAGAAGTCAAAATAAAGTTTGTAATTAGTATTGCGGATACATAAAACTTCAACAATTTTTTTTTTTAATTCCAACTCTAGTTTTCTAATTCTGTTTTTAATCTTAATTTAAATTTTTTTTGGTTTGTAAGACATAGATATATCATACGAATTTTGTAATTTGTTAATCAGTTTTTTTTCCATATTTAAAATCCTACTCATTTCTTTTAAACGTAAAATATCATTTTTTGTTAACATATCAATTTGGTAACACTATAGAATTTCCTTATTGCGTCAATTTTAATAGATATAACGACATTATTATAAATTATGTCTATAGACTAACTACTGTTAATTGTAGTACTCAATATTTGTGTCATAATATTATCTTTACATTGAATATTATCTGAGGATAATAAAGCAATTGGTTGCTGTTTTTGGTTACATTATTTTTTTTAACTCTTAATAATTTTATAAGAGTATTGCAATAATTATTTTACATAATCATATTCAATAAATTAAAACTTTGTTTAAAAAAAAACTTCGATTCTCTTCCTTTAATTGCATCCCAGACTCTTCAATGTCAATCACAACCCTCGAAGAATAGTGCCAAAATTGGATGATAAAAATAAATCCCATCAAATCACCTTTACTCTTCGTCATAAATCTGCCGACTGCTCTACAGTATACTTTGATAATCTTTTTCTTACCCCTGCAAAACAGATACGCTATCTTGATCTACATCTTAACAAACGACTAACCTGGAATCAAACAAGACAGGAAATTGCACGTCGATTCCGACAATTACAGCACTTACTAGACCTACGGTCTAAACTTCCAATCTATTACACAAGACTGATCTACATGGCTGTAATAAGGCCTATAGAACAAACGGAGTTGAGCTTTGGGGCTTCACTAAACCGTCAAATTCCTCTTGTATTCAATCCTTCGTAAAATTCTCAATGCTCCTTATTTTAGCACAAATAAAATAATCCATAAAGACATAAATTTTCCTTATGTAACCGAACTAGTCCGAACCAGATATCAGTCAATCCATGATAAACTCCCTAATCATCGAAACGTACTAATTTCACACCTTTCTTCCTCTTCGATTCTTAACGATCCTCCAAGAAAAGAAGATGGCCTCGAGACCTTGTAATTTAGAAATATTTTTGGAGCGAACCAATGGATAGTTTTTCTACACGCCTGTATACAGTTGTAAATATCATTAAATAAATTTTCAAAAATATTCTCTTCGGATTTATCAGCTACGAAACTCTAGATCTTTATAGAAAAAAAAAATGTTTTTTTTTTCTTCCTTTAAAAGGTTCTATGATAAAGCCTTAGAGAAACCATTTCTCAGATGTTCACAGTTGACAAGCTCAAGGTGAAATATGAAGAGTTTATTTTGAGTAAAGGCTCCCTTTATAAAGGAAGGGTATAGATATAGAGGGCGTATTGTCCCAGCCCGGAGCTTCGAGGGATAAAGCAATCGGAACAATAAAAAACCAACAGTGCACTCGCCAGTTCGCCCGAGCTATCGACCAGCAGCCTCGATAGTGAACGATATAGTTGTTCGAAAAGTCAGGTAATGACTGATTTCAAGAATTTCGCTAATTGTTTTTTTATTATTTTAATTTGCATTAAAAACGTGGTGTGATACAGGCATGTAGAGAAACTACCCATTGGTAGAACTTTAATAATATTTCTACATCAGAAGGTCTCGTGGTCATCTTTTTCAAGGATTGCCAGGAATGGAAGAGGAAGCAAGGTTAGAAACAAGTGGGTTTGGGTGGTTAGGGAGTTTATAATGGAAGGATTGCTATCTGGTTCGGGCTAGATCGGTTACATATGGAACATTAAGGTCTTTATGGATGATTTTAATTGTAACAAAGTAAGGATCATTGAAGATTATACGAAGGATTTTGGATTGGAGACGATGGATTGTAAGGATTGGAACCCTGAAGCTCAACTCGGTATGTCCAGATAGGCCTAATTATAGTAATGTAAATCAGTCTTTTGCAATGGATTGGATGTTCAGAACGTTTGTCTAGTAAGTGCTGTAATAGTCGAAATCGGCGAGCAGTTTCAAGGGTTGTGATATGGGATTGGAGAGTTTGGAATGCAATGAAATAGTACAAGAGCCCAAGAGGAGAAAAAAAGGCAGTTATCTCACCCCAATTTTTGATTATTTTAATGAAAGCTATGTATAATTAAAAGTCAAAATTGATGAGTCTGCCAAGTATAGGTAGGGGGAATAAAAAAGTGCGCCTGTTTCAAAGCGATAAAAAAAACTAATTTTTCATTCGGAGCTCTATATCTTAAAAAATAGGAACAACACAAGAAAACCTAAGAAAACGTCATTTAAAGAAGAGTAAATTTGCTTAAATATGAGCCCTAATAGAGTTATTTACGTTAAATAGTTTTCGAGATATAGCTTTTTAAAAAGCAACATTTCATAAAAATGTTGTATGGGACGTACTGAAAGATCAGTAGTTAGTGAATTTATTTTGAAAAATTTATATTTCAAAAACCATTTGACGTACAGATGTCTATTAGCACTCAAATTAAAGCTAGTTTAATGAGCTATAAAGTAGTTTATGATGTTTATCTTCGTAGGAGTAATAGTTCATATGAAATATATTGATTTATAGTTGTTCGGACAAATTTTTATTTGCCAAATTTATATTCATATGTGAATATCATAAAAACTACTACCCCTACGAAGATAAGGGATCAGAAACAATTATACTTATTGTCCGAACAACTATAAATCAATTTATTTTCGCAAATATCATGAAAACTACTATTCTTACAAAGGTAAAGGTCATACACTTCTTTATAGTCCATTAAACTAACTTTAATTTGAGTGCTAATAGTACGTCACATAGTTCTTGAGATATAGATTTCTCGAAATAAATTAACTAACTACTAATCTTTCAGTAAATTTTTAAGAAATTTTGCTTTTTAAAAGGCTATGTCTCGAGAACTATTGGACGTAAATAATGGTTGTTCTTCAAATAATGTTTTCTTAGATTTTCTATTGTTGTTGGTAGTTTTTAAGATATAGATCTCTGAATGAAAAATTAATGTTTTTTTAAGGTTTTGTAACAGGCGCCATTTTTTATTCCCTCTACCTATACTTGGCAGACTCATAAATTTAAACTAGTAATTATACCTAGTTTTCACTAAAGTAATCAAAAATTGGGGTGAGATAACTGTCTTTTTTTCTTCCCGTCTCTTGTACTAAAAGGATTATTATTAACTGCGCGCACACATGAGTCATCGACGTACATTGTGAGGATTGTGTAAGGATTTGATGGGATGTCAGCTGTACAGACTGTGTAGAGGATGGGACCGAGGATACTGTGCAGAGGATAGAACCGAGGATACTGTGCAAAGGATGGGACCAAGGATACTGAGTAGAGGATGGGACCGAGGACACTACCTTGAGGAACACCTGCGTACTGAGAGAAGAGGGATGAAAATGAACAATAATAGTATACTTTGAATAATTTATCAGCGGGAAAGGAACGGATAGTGGGAAAGTATGTGACTGAGTCCATGATTTTCATTAATTGTTTTTTTTTCTATTTTAACAACAAGAAACTGCTCGTTGATTTCGATGGCTACAACATTTACTTGACAAACGCTCTAAACTTCACATTCGCTACCTCTATTCCTAGTGAGCATCCATGCAAACATATGCCAGCTCAGTTGACACCGCCTTCAGCGGACCCGGCAACCATTCTTATAATGCCATCCCGGCAAAAAAAGATAATCAAATAGCCGGTATATGTACATATCATTTTTCTATTGTATATATTTGTAAATGCTCATTTCTTTGTTCCAGGAGTTAAGAAAAAAAAACACATTCTCTACAAAAAATTGTTTTACACTATGATAATCAGACTAATTTTGACATACGGAATTGAGCTCTGGGACTCTACCAAACCATCAAATTCCTCCCGTATCCAATCCTTACAAACCAAAATCCTACGTAAAATCCTCCAAATTACGTTACAAATAAATTAATTTTATGTATTTTTCATTTTTTTTATGTAATTATTATCTTTCCATTTTTCACTTAACTTTTTGTGCCATTATATTTTTTTTACAGCGTGAGTTGTTAGATAAATGCGTCAAATTAGATTTGAATTTTTTTTGTTCTTGTTCTTATTAAGTAAAATAAGTCTCATAATGATGACAAAATAGTTGAGGATATAAATAAATCATAAGCTGGTTGATAATATATAAATAAATTAGGTATAAGACGGTCAGTGAAGAACACAAATAAGTAAAAACTTATTAATTAGTGCCAACCAGCCACTTAATATATAATAAAAACTTAAACATTCAAATTTGAAAATGTAAATACACCTCTAAGTTAAACTTTTTAACAATAAGGGTGAAAATTGAAATTAATTAATAAAAAATGCGCCACTTTATATAAATCATATCGTCCCATTTATTAAACGAAATCGACATTATGATCCTTTAAAATTTATTTTGCAGTAAACTGAACAAATAACAAAGAATCTATGACAGTGGGATAATAAAAAACATTTAAAGACAGGATATCAAAAGGAAATAAAAAAGCGTTCTAAAAATAAAATGAAATTCCCTTACTGAGCCGTAATGGAAAACATATTTTCAACGGTTTATTTTATTTTACATTAAAGACTGATGAGCAACAAAATAAATCTGAAGCAATTTATTTGCTCTCATAAATCAGTCAAATATTAAAACTCGTAGAGTGTTAAATTTATAGAATATGATCCTTCCTATAAATCAACACAGTAGATAAACTAGAATAAATAATGAAATAGATAAATATACAAACATATATTATGGTAATATAAACCTATTTTCCGGCTCTCAGGAGCGATGGATTTTGACGATAGATGAATGAAATTCAAAAAAGTCTTGCTTCTTATTAATTATGTGCTTTATACTTTTTCAAAAACTAGAAAGCCAAATTAATTGGGACTTTTTGTTTCTGTTTTAGACATCTATCTGATTGTTTATTGCGAATTAATTATTTGTAAAATTGATAGATAGGTACGGAAAAATAATATCAAAATTAACGAAAATGTTATAAAAAATTATACTGATTTTAGTTTTCCCCAATTTTAGCGGATGCTTTTGCAACACGAGGCCAAATATTGATATTTCAAAACATGAAGACAATCAATTAACACATGATAGAATAGTTGATAATGAAATTTTGATAAATATATATATTTAATAAATTAATAGAAACGCCTTATACATCTATATGATTATTTAGTGTGAATTAAATATTTATAAAATTAATAGATAGGTACAGAAGTATAAGTTAAAAAATTAACTAAAATATTTTATTACGATATAAATCGTATGAAAAAGTTGTATAAAAAAATAAACCTTACACGTGTAAAACAAACTTGAAACCATCCTAGAAAAAAATGAATGTCTCTAATTATAATATATTTTGCGATTGTTTTAATTTTTTCTATGAATCGAACAAAAAAATATTCCAAGTGAATTTCCATATTGTCATTTTCCTTTGAAAAAATTTCAGTAAAGTGTTAGCCCTGACATGAGTATTCTTTTTTAGCATCTGATGTCCTGTACCAGAAATATCGTTCTGGAGAAAGTGTTGTTTTTTTTTTTTTCGAAAAAGCAAACAAGACAAGGCACGTCTTACAGCAATGTGGATACAAAACTATTGACCCACACTTTAAAATACGAAAATCATATCAAAGTCGGGCATAAACAATATAAATAGTTTTCATATATGAATTAATTTTACATTAATAATCTTTAAAACAAATATGTTTTATTTTAAATGAAATTTAACTAATTTACAAAACAAATTCAAAATACAGATAATCTAGGGGCCTTAGCAATTTTCTTGAAAATATATACCTATTTTAAAAAAGATATTTTCTACTCCTTTTTCTTGTTATCTGTATCTAAGGGAACCCTTAAGAATAAAACAAAAGATTTTATAATAATTATTATTTTTTATCTCAGTTAACCTTTGAATTTGTGTCTTCTTTACTTATTGTCATTTTATTTATATTTACAATTCTTCACCATGGTGATCCTTAAACACCAATATTGAGATCTTAAAGAGTTTTCTTTCAATCAATATCCTTACTTCCATTAAGCTAAGTGACTGAGGTAAGATATTGAGGAATACTTAACGCGCCCACTTGACCACACTCGAGGCGCAGCTGAACACAATACCGCAACACGTTACGATCTTGATGGTTAGCATAGTCCACCTAAGGGGCTGCGTTAACTTAAAACTTAACTAAGCAGCATTAATTGGAAAATAATTTAATTAAGTCGGCGATTATAGCTGTGAATTAAATTGTTCAAAATAATGCTTTAACACCATTTTATTAATATAGAGAATAACACTTAAGGGTGCACAACCGGAATAGTAGCTAAGCGTTAGTAAATTTTTTTACATAGTTTATACCCATTGTAAATTGGAATGACTGTATTTCAGATATTATTTAACTTTTTTTTATATTTATTTATTTATTATTATTTTTTTTCCTTCACTTCTATTTCTTATTTCATCATTTAATTTTCATATTTGAAAATATGGTATGAATGAGCTCTATTATCCGTATTACCACTGTATATAAATACAACGGAATGTTATATTACAAAACAAAATAAAATAAATTAGTACAAAATACAGTCAGTACATGAGTATTTTAAAATTATTTTATACTTATTTGTTATTTCGGGAACGCGGTGGCACTGTAGTAAGGCATAATGCTATTAACTCCAAGGACCCAGGTTCCAATCCGGCTGGGCAGAATATATGTTACTCTGTAGCCATGAGTCCACCCTGTGGTTTCGGGAGCACAGCGTAGTCCACCCAGTCCCTATAAAGTGGGTTCCCTTAATTTGGGAAACATCTGATGGTTGAGAGTGCACTTGAACAAATCAGCTTGCACAGTACTTCCTTACAAAGTTCTAAATCTCTGACACTTCTTGGGTTGTTGCGGTACAAATTTTAACTTTTTTTTTTGTGTATCATGAATTTGAAAAAAAAAATCCAAAATCTCTTTATTTTTTAATAAAGCAACAAGCCCACAATCAATAAAACTACAAATAATTCCAGATATATTGAGACTTAAATCAATCCAATTACAATATATCTATATTCTATCACCTAAAAATATAAGAAGACAATATTTGTTAAATATATGAGCATAAAGTTCAATAAACTTGGTTATCAATCCTTGGATTGATAAAAAAGTCCATTCCAAAGCTATAATGATATCACCTTAAAACAAACTGTTATCGTAATTACAACCACAGAGATTGGCACTCTGATGGAAAAAACATACCACAATATGTTTTTTGAAAAACATCTATGTTAATTTTTGTAATAATTTTTTTTGTAAGATCATATCCGCATTGGTTGAGAAGAAAGATAGGAACTAGAGTAGGTTAAATCTAAACTAAATCTCATTTTTAAACTTCTATATCTTAGGAAAATTATAATAGTGATTAAATTAACAAATGAATCTTTTAAATATTTTTTTAACTATTCACTCACGTACAGTATACAAATACAAATAATTTTACACGTACACTCTTATGAAATATATTCAATATTATTATTCGACTCCTTTACCTAATCGAATTTATAATGGTATACTAGATTAGATCTTTATGAAGATCTAATCGTCTCAAGATTTTTTTAAATAAATAATAGCATTGCGGTGTAATGGGACTTAGTAATGAACGGCTAACTAAAATGTTAGCAAACACTGAACCAAGGGGTAGACGGAAACGTAGATGGGAGGATTGCGTTAAGATTGAAGTAGATTTGGGTTTGGAGAGGCGTCAGTAGACAGATGTAAGTAGAGAACGATTAATGGTTTCAGCACCGAACCTTCCTTTCGGTTAACCCTTTATTATTATAATTTTTTTATTATTAATTATATTATTTAACTTTTATATTAAATTTTTAATTTGTATTACTTAGGATATTATTATTAATAAAATATCACGTTGAATACAGTACTTAATTAATAAAGGAATATTCATAATATTCCTAACATGCAATGGTTAGAATATTCTTGTTAAAAAACGTAATTATTCTAATTTATTTAATTACTATTATATTATTTTTTTCATAGAAAGAGAAAGACATGATTCATAATTATATTATACTTAAAGAAATGAATATTTTTAATTTTATGTAAATTTCATATTTTTCATTATAACGATTATAGAAAGTTTCAAATGTTTGAGCTGGTTAAAACCATATTATTAAAACAAATACTAACGATAAACTAATTGTTTATTAGGAATCTATTTTTTTAGAATTAAATAATATAAGTTAGATAAATTGTTTTAAGTTAGATAAATCTATACCCTTTGCACATCAAGGTTATGATAACTGCAGAATGTAATTTCTGCCTGAATCATTCCAATAATCAGGAAATTTATAAATATTAAATTAGAGAATAATTTTATTTTATAACTTAAACTTTCAGTTTTCATATTAAACAAAACAACTTCTTTTTCTTTTCTTTTTTTTTTTTTTTTTATGATAACATATAATTATGAATTATTTCTTTCTGTTTACGAAGAAAGAGAAAAAACATTTTGAATTACGTGTTCTAGCAATTTTTGTTGTGAACTTTACGAAATTTTGAAATACTATTTCGGCAATTAATCATTAATCATTAAACATTAATCATTTATGTTTCTAACCAAAGCAATGACATACCAAATGAACATTTTTCGAAAATACGTTCAGAATGATGTTCGTTTGTATTTATGGAAATATTTACTAACTTTCCTACCTATAAAAAAAAAGGAAATATTTCTAAAGAAACAGAAGGATTAGGGTTCTAATTTACCTGGAGTTTATAATAGTAGTATCAATTTATAATTATAATTCTTGAATTAAGAAGAAAAAAGTAAGAAAAGTTTGATTTTATATTGAAATATTACTAACAAATTATAAAGTATCTATTGAACGAGAAAATTTTCGAAAAAAATTTACTTAAAATTTTAATTGCTAGAATGTTCCATTTTAATTTTATTTAAATTATTAATACAGAATTTATTGAAAATAGTAATTAAATATTTTATAATATTCATGAAGAGCATGGTTTTTATAAATAGTTGGATATGATTTTTAGAAAAATTAATTAATTTATTTTTTAAAAGAGAAAGAAATGATTGATAACTATATTAAAAGAAAGGAATATTTGATTTGTTCATGTAAATGTCATATTTTTACTAAGGATTACAAAAATTTTGAAATGTTTAAACTGATAAAACAAAATTTTGAAGTAGCAGTGATAACAGTAAAAACTTATTTTTTTTGGGGGGGGGAGATCAAATGTTTTTTTTAACTGAAAACTTTAAGATTTTTCATATGTAATGTATATCTGAAATTATTTATAATCTTTGTATGTTTGTTCTTTAATCATTTCAATTTTTTTTAAATCTCTAGAACGGTAATACAGTGTAAATGTACTTCAACTTTCAGTTTTATATGAGGTAAAAGATCTTCTTGATTCCAAAACCTAATATTTATGAACAATTCAATTTAGAAAAAAAAATAATAAAAATAAAAAAGTTCACTTTTTCACTTAAAAAACTTCACTTTTTTTAATAAAAATAATAATCAACTTGAATTACGCGTGCTTACCATTAATAAAAACCATTTATGTTTAATATTGACCATTTTCCAAAAATTACCATATTAATTAATTAAAGTAACATTGATAGTTGTAAACTAGTTGTCTTTTTCTTTTTGAATTCGAAGCTTTTCTCAATTAATATCTTTTGATTTGACATACCTTTTGTATATGAGAAATTATAATTTATAAGTTGGAATAGTTGCAGAAACACGTAGTGCAAAATATCATTCAAGTAAAAATATTTTAGATTTTTATCAATGATAAGGATATTCTTGTTAAGGTAATACGTAAATTATTAGTCGCTTTACTATGTAACTAAAACATTTTCGAATTTAATAATCTTAGATTAGTTTTAAGTTAGATATATCTGAAATTATTTTTAATCTATTGGTAATAATGAGGTAGTTTCAGAAAGTTTTTCTGCATTAATCATTTCAAATATCAGGTTTGTGTTATCAGAATATAACAAATATATTTTGAGCATGAAAATGAAACGTACACTTTATTGTAAATTTGAATTTGTATGGTTAGAATTAATTTATACCTAATTAGATCTGAGGGATAGGGATGGGAGATAGTGGGGTTTGTGTGTGACATTGCACTTCTACGTACTACGTGGTCCTTAGCTCTCTTTTGAAATACTCCTGAAGAATGGCCCTGTTCCCTAGACAAGGACGTTGAGACCAACTATTACACCTAGTTACGTCAATCCTAGAACCATCCCGCAAAGACGACCCCCTCCCCAAACAAGAAGTGACGTCTACTTACTGTGCGTATCGAACTTCCTGATGATGGTCTCTATGATGGTCGTCCGCGGGGCGACGTGGCCCCTTCTTACGGGCATCATGGTTGGCTGACGAGCTGGCACGCACTCGCACTATCACCAATCAGCACGCGCGTCACATCCCGCCCGGAGCCGGGGCTCTACTAAGCCAGGATGAGCTCCCCACCACGACGCGGACTCGATACCTCGCGCCGGCGTTCACAATCGATATGTGTACCTCGAGGCGACAAGAAGGACGGCTTTTGAAAAAGGTTTTTCCAACGTCTTGAAGATATCTGCGTCTTCATCACGATATCTTCAACATCTTCGAGAAGACGGCAGATTCGTCTTTACGAAACTATTACCTAACCTGACAATTCAAATTCTGTCCCTATCCAATACTTTTGCTGTATCTATACATTTGCCACTTGTCGCAAATCCAAGAATTGTACAAATGCTAGGTAAACGAAGGAAGCAACAAATGTCGGTATCCAAATGCTTGATGTTCTTTTTGACTTTCGTCGGCTATAACATTCAAATTTTCATTATAAAAAGGAACAAAATAAAGATATGCTAAGTGAAAGAAGACGTAAATGTCAGCAAAAATAAAAATTTATATAAATAGTACTACATAATACCTACATACCTATAAATTTAATTTTTGTTCTAGAATTTTTATCAGAAACTTGTTAATTTAATTACCTAAACATATAATGTCTTTAAATTAAATTAAAATCTTTACTGCTACAACCCATGTAGGGTTAAGGGTGCAAAGAGATGATTTGGTCAGAATCACGCTCGACCCATTAAGGGTACCTAATTATGAGACTGGGTGAACTCCAGGAAGGCTCCAGAACCCACAGGGTTGACTCACGGCTACAATGTAACAGAAAACAATTTTCTACCCAGCTGGATTCGAACTCGGGTCCATAGAGTTTGTAGCATCTTGCCTTACCACAGAGCCACCGCGCTCCCCTCACGTATAATGTCTTTATAAATATATATTAGTGCTATATTAATTTTTTTTTAATAATTTAATTATTGTTATTTACAACTGTATAAAAATATATACAACAAGTAAATTTGCTGTAGGTGACATAGTAACATAATACAAACATGTGGAGAATCTACTCATTGATAGAACTCCAATAACATTTCTAGAGGAGAAGATCTCGAGGCCATCTTCTTTTCAGACACCTAGGAGGATTCTTAGGTAATGAAGGAGAAGTCAGGTTAGAAAAAAGTGGATTTGGGTGGTTGGGAAGTTTATCAAGGAAGGAGGTATCAGGTTGGAACATTGAGGTCCTGAAGGATAACTTGATTTGTGACAAAGTAAGGCTTATTAAGGATTTTACGAAGGATTTTGGACTGTGAGGATTAGATTCGGAAGGAATTTGATGGTTTAGTGCAGCCCCAATGCTCAACTCCATTAAATTAAAACTTAACTGCTAAAGTTAATTAATAGATTTGAAACAATGGGCTTACAATGAATCAATAGAATTTAAAAATATACAATCTTAAACAAGAATTAATTATTGAATCCGAAAATTAGAGCAATTCTTTAATTAAGTAAAACACAGAGAGCTCAACAACATTTATCTGTAGGCAGTTCTAAAACTCAACATGGGCGTGTGAAGGCAGTACAAGCGCCTAACGATTTGTGTCCAAAAACCGACACTCAACTCAACTGATTCAGGTCAACTTGCACCAGCCAAGCCAAATAACCCTTGCTTGCGCTTAAGCTTGCGCATGCCAGAATTTGCCAATGTTCGGCAAACGTTTAGAGGCACCTTTAATGTCCTTTACCTTAATACAACTACATGTGCTCTATATGTTGCCGATTTGGTCAGAAACACATATTAAACCTTCTACGATAAACTCCCGATCTGGCCTGAAAAGAATATGGTTACGAAACCTTCTCTAGAAATGTCATTAAAGTATAACCAGTAATAGATTCTACAAAAGACTGTAATATTTCATTATAATAGTATTCACATCATATTTATTCGATGTATTTATATTTAATGCAGTTATAAATTTTAATGAATAAATAAAAAAATAAACATAAGAAATTTGTTTACCCTTTATCATGGGCCACAGTAAACTATCACTGATTTTTTTAAATTTCTTTATTGAAATTTACAACTGTATAAAAAAAAAAAACCAATAAGTAAATGTGATAAATATTTCAGAACACTTGATAATGTTAGAAAGGTACCCAATGGTGCCTGTTCCATTCCGACGGAAGATTTAAAAAGAGGTGTAACACTATAAGAAGTTTAAATTTAAATCTGTACCGCTACAACCCATGAAGGGTTAGGAAAAGAAGTACTGTTACTAGACCAACGGTTGTGCAGGGAGGTGATTTGGTCAGAATCACGCTCGACCGCCAGATTTTTACCCAATTAAGGGTACCCAATTTAAGAGGCTGGGTGGACGCCAGGAGGGCTCCAAGAACCCACAGGAGTTGACTCACGGCTACAGTGTAACAGAAAATAATTTTCTGCCCAGTCGGATTCGAACGCGCTTTACCCCGTGCCCACCGTAACACTATAAGCATATGGCTAACTGCAATTAATAACATCAGCGTCCCATATGGCCAAGAAGATATAGCCATCTTTTTCAATCTGATTTTCTTCCACCTTCAATGAAAATGACGATAGAATATTACTCAGAGAAGCGGCCTCCCGACGGGGGAAGAGAAAACTAGAATAGAGAGGATGCTGCCTTCATCCAGATAAGGTCCACCTGAGCGAGTGCACTCTTTTTCATTTCTTATACATTAACCTGGTCTAAGTGCTCAGCCCCGCATCGATGATTCTTTTAAGCTTCCCTCATTTCAAAGTTAATAAAAAATAAAAACAAAATTTACTTGTTTCTTTTGGCTAACCCTTCTTAAACTGTAATTACCATAAATTTAGTATTTAAAATTGAGTATTCCTCTCTTGATCAACAAATCTATAAATTTAAAATAAATTCATCTTTGTTGAGTTTCAAATCCTTTAATCAAATTACAGTCTTTAACCTAACCAGAATTCTTAAGTGAGGTAGTACCTGGCATTTAGTTGAAGGTACACTTCATACAGTGGTTCTTCAATCATTGCTCTAAAAATTAGAAGATCCCTTGGTCATCATCTTAGATAAGCCTCGGAGGGTTATCGGGAATAGTTAAGGATGAGGGTTTTGGAATGAAAGGAGGTGTATCTATTTCTGGCCAAATCTGCAATGGATGTTGAAGTCTCTATAGATGAGTTTATTTATAACATAATAAGGCGCAATGTATGGATTGTACAGATTGGATACTCGAGGAATTTGATGGTTTGGTGTTGCCCCAATGCTCAATTCCGTATGACCAGATTAGTCTGATTATAATTTTTTATAAATGTTTTTGCTGTAAATCCATAATAATTTAAAATTAATCAGCTATTAATGATAATAACCCTGGAGAAGTCTAGCCTTAAACATTTTGCTCGTTGGGAAAGGAACGTCTATATTTTCCTAGTATTCCATCTGTTTTGTTTATAGTTTTGTCTACCTTCCATTTACCCTTTGATGTTGTTTTTGCTGCTCGTTTTTGATATTCCCTCTTTGACTTTCCCACCTATACTCAATTCAGTTTTGCTCGTAACTTTAAGAACGAGTATTTCTCTCACCAGTACACTCCTAACGTGACAAATTTTTTTTTTAGCATTCTGCTCACCGAGACACCTCCTGCGTTTCTTATTTTAAATCATGAGCCGAGGAAAGAAGATCTTAGAACTTTTACGAAATCTATATTCTTCAGCCCATGATCTATATTCTTCCCCAGGAAGAGCTACAATTCACAATTTCAGATTGCACTAAAAGAAATCGTAAAGATTTTTATCATTATCACATCCAATTATATAACAAAAATCGTAAAAATGGTCTACCATGAGATAAACGCTCACGGTTACCTCTTAGAGGACAAAAAAGAAGGACACTTCTGTCGTGTTAAGTATTCTAGATCCAATGGATGAGTTTCTTTATTTTTGTGTGATCAAAAAACTGACACACCATGGATCCATGGCACATATATGGATCCACCAAAATCTATCTACGGTAAAAAAAAACGTAATTCATTTTTTATTTCAGCTCACCAAAATACATTAAACTAAAATAATTAAATGAAATATTAAAAAGATCCTTTTTGTAGAGCTATGTTATTTCTTAATTGGCCTGAAAGCCCGATGCTTTTAGAGATTCTTTAACTTCTTCGGAAATCCGCTTAGTTGTGTGTTGTTTTCCTTCGATTCTTTCTTCTTATTTAGAAACCCCCTGATGTAGGATATACTACGATTTTCCTTTAATAACCTTTTTACAAGATGGTTGAACAGTACTCATATAATTCTCTCACAAATGTTTTAGGTATATTGTACTTAATTACAAAAATAATTAATTAAGCAATTACTCAAAACTTTCAACTATGTAATACTTAAGTATTAGAAGTTGTTAAAGCCCAAAGATATTTTTTTTATGTTTAATTAATTTTCAGTTGACTCTTCAACCATTTTTGTTTTTGTTTTTATTAAAATATATAAATATAAAATACCAAAATATGGTAATTGTGAGTAGCATAAAATACTTCAATGAGGCGGACTTTCATTGTATGAGTGTCGCGAGCTTATGAAGACCTCGATCCAAACACTGTACAGAATTAGAAACTATTTAACAACGAGACAAGCCGATGGGGACTCCTGGACAGTCTACTCCATGTTTTTTGAAGTATTAAATACTATATACTTTCACTCACCAAGCAGACAGTCGATTCCTCACCGACCCTCTGCCATAGTTTTGAAGTACACTGTGAATTTTCTGAGGCACCGGATTTATGTTGGTTTCTGGTGCTTTCACCCAGCAGGCAGGGATTCAACCATCCAACGACATATCGCCACTGTATAACCTCCGAGTCTTTGGGATACGTATATAGTACGTACAGTATATAGTATTACGAATGAGCCATCACGCACCAAAGTGTCACCAGCCCTTCACCGTTGGAAAGACGACGGCAATTTCGGCTATAATATGATAAGATAAAAAAAAAAGTAAATTAAGGTGGGGTCAAAATTATGTAAATATAAGTGAAAAGAAAATCATAAACCAATGAAAAAAAATTTGTTCTTTACTCATTTATGATTATTATTATTTAATTTATAATCTTAACACTTTCTTGAGACTGCCAAATTTATTTAAAATAAATAATTTAATTTCTATCCATTTTAGTCTCAAAACCTTTTATTTCTCTTATAAGTCCTTGTTGTGATAAAGTTTTTAAGGAATAGTGTCTGTGATAAATGATTTTGATTTTGTTTTAAGTGAATATTGACTAATTAGAAATTGATGTTTTGACCTGGGCAGAATAGCCTGCATGGAGATAGAGTTTTTAAATTATATTATTTCAAAATTGTATTAAGTGATTGTCCCTGAGGATGACCGATCCCGAAACGTCGGACTTATAAGAAAAATAAAAGGTTTTGAGACTAAAATGGATAGAAATTAAATTATTTATTTTTAAAAAATTATTATTATTAATTTTATTTTTTATTTCCTTTTTCGACCTTTATTTAATCTCAACTTACTTCCTTATTTTCCTTCTAAATTTTATCTGTTTTTCTATTTTATATGTTATTAAGTTTCCTGTTAATTTTTTAACTAACAATTTACTTTTTTTTATATTCTTATCATTGTCTATTTTATATTATAACTATTTTTTAATCTTTTTTTTTTCATTTGTTTATAATTTTCTTTTCACTTATATTTACATAATTTCAACCCTACCTTAATTTACTTGTTGGTATCTTATTATCCTACTACTATATCAAAATATTTTTATTTGTTTGTATACCTCTTTTGAGCCTTGATGAAGCTCTACAAAGTGGAGCGAAACGTCGGAAAATTAATAGTTTTAACTATTTTTTGTATTCTTCTGACCACACCCCGACCATCTTCTTCATAATATGAAATAATAAAATCGATCAATTATATATTATATCTACTTTTTTGGTTCGATATCCAGGCTTGCGTATAACGACAAGCTTATATTTTTCCAACTACTGTGAGTGATTTCTTTTTGTTATTTTATCCAATCTCCGGTGTTTAGTCTTAGTGAACTTCCGTTCCCCGAGAGGGTCCTGAAGAATGAGTGGAAAATTCTGAGGAGGATTCACGGACCTAAAATAAAATCGGGATTTTCATCAACCCGCCAAGGCCGGAATCGAATCGGCTCTGTTCGAGTAGCATGAGTTGCTAAGATGACGCCTCAAATTCCTCAGCTACAAAGGCCTCATAATAATGTTGTACTGAAAGATCAGTAATTAGTTAATTTATATTCAGAAATCTATTTCTTAGGAATTATGCGACGTACAGATGTCTATTAACACTCAAATTAAAGCTAGTTTAATGGGCTATAAGTAGTTTATGACGTTTATTTACGCAGAAGTTGTAGTTTTCATGAAATATACTCAAATAAATTGATTTATAGTTATTCGGACAAATGTTCATTTGCCAAATTTATATTTATATGTGAATATCATAAGTGTCAGAGATCAATTTATAGTAAGTTAAATTTCCTTTATTTAGAGTGTTGGCAGACATATGTGCGTCTTATGGATCTAGAGATACATTGTTTTAAAAATCCAACATTTTATGAGTATAACTAGAAATTAACATTTTGTGAGTTTACTATATCAAATATCATAAAAACTACTCCTCCTACAGAGATAAACATTGATAACTATTTTATAGTAAATTTAATTAACTTTAATTTGAGCGCACACAAACATCTGTACATCTAATGGTTTCTGAAATAAAGTTTTTCATAAATCAAACTTATTGTCCGAACAACTATAAATAAATTTATTTTAGCAAATATCATGAAAAATACTATTCCTACTAAGGTAAAGGTCATAAACTTCTTTATAGTCCATTAAACTAGCTTTAATTTGAGTGCTAATAGACATCTGTACTTCACATAGTTCGTGAGAAATAGATTTCTCAAAATAAATTAACTAACTACTGATATTTCAGTATATTTTTATGAAATGTTGCTTTTTAAAAGACTAGAGGGATAATATGTTAGCCATTTTACTCTTCTTTAAATATAGTCCTTTAGATTTTCTAGTGTTGTTGGTAGTTTTTAAGATATAGAGCTCCGAATGAAAAATTAATGTTTTTTTAAGGTTTTGAAACAGCCGCCATTTTTTATTCCCTCTACCTATACTTGGCAGATTTTGACTAGTAATTATACATAGTTTTCATTAAAGTAGTTAAACATTGGGGTGAAATAACTACCTTTTTTTCTTCCCGGCTTTGTACTATAACCAACTTGTTCTAACCATGATGGGGAATCAAGCATTTTTTACAAGGGGCCTCCAAAGTAATGAAAAAAGTCAACACTCTGGGCTGGATTCGAACCGCCAAATTTCCTACGTAGCAAAGTCTTGCTTCTCCTGACCTGAGCTACGGACGGCTACCGAATTGAAGGGACTGTACCCAATAAATATAATTCAGGTTATAGCATTGTGGTGAATAAATTGATCCTGTAAGGTTGAAGGGATTAGAAACGAACCGATCCCTAAAGTGTTAATTAACACTGAACCGACGGGTTAACGTCCGAGGGAAACGTAAATGAGAGAGTTGCGTTAAGACTAATTTTGTACATTTGTATATGGTGGGGCGTCACTAGAGAGATGTATGTAAAGTGCGATTGGTGGTATCGGTATCGAACCTTCGAGTTCGCTTTATTTTTAGTATAGAGATATATTTATTTATTTCTTATTATTTTATTTTATTTATTTATTTTTTTTTTTTTATGGGAGTCTTTTTCGTATTATGATCTCCTCTTGTGAGATTATGACATGTCGTTCATCGACCATCCTACTCCCTATAATTGTCTGTTTAAAAAGTCAGATAAGTAAAGCAACCGTGGAGGGCGGGATAAGGAAGTTTTATACCGTTTTCCAATTGCAGGCACTTTTTAAATATTGCACGATTTAACTATCTCAAAAGTTTCCTCTTCCCGTTTTAAGCTAATATTTAAAAATTGATATAGGATTGCCTTTTTTGTGTTATGATCTCCTCTTGTGAGATTGTGACATGTCGTACATCGACCATCCTACTCGCTGTAATTGTCTGTTTAAAAAGTCAGATAAGTCCTTTATGATTTATGATTTACGTATTAGCAAGCTAATGAAATAGCCGGTTTATGTATATATATATTTGTAAATGCCTTTTCTTCTAGGAGGTAAGGAAAAAAAAAATTTACATATTAGCGCTAGTTTAATTCCGAACGAATGAAATCTTCTTTTACGTACTTTTCCTTTAAGGGGATGTAAATAGAGCACATAAGTATCTTTAACTTGGCAAACTTCTTGAAATCTCTTGAGAAAAGATTCGTCTATATTAAAAAATTTATTTTTGAAAAAAATCTTAATTCATTCTTATGATAAACTTGAAAAATACAGTAAAGAGGCTCTTTCTATGTTATAAGCATTTTTATAGAAGGATAGCAAGTTTTTGTTGCAGTATTACGTTTTGAATTATTACTATAAATGAGTACGGTATAATTGAGGGATTATGAACTGTAAATAAAACCGTTATAAATATCAATAGTATCGTAAAATAACTAATCGTAACAGGTCCGTTAGAAAAGACTTCCGGGGAAATATATCGTTGTTAAGTTTGTCAACTCGGGGCTTTCCCCTTCCGTAAGCTATGTTATTTATTGAAGGTTCTTTCTTTGTAGAGTTGTGGTTCTTTTTTATCGTTCACTAAAACTCACAAAATGACTCTGCTACAGTATTCGCATTTATAATACGGTGATTAGAATTTTTAAAATGATTTTTAAATGATTTAAAAACCATGTTTAGATAAGAAGGAGTAAAATTATATGTTATAAAGGAGATTTATTTATAATTTCTGGCTCATAATTACCTGATACCAGTAGCACTTAAATAATTATTCAATTTTAAATAAAAAGTAGATGAGTACCAAGTACAAAAGGGGTATTCATGTTGTGTTAAATGTAAAATGTTTTACCATGTTAAATGTTATAAGTATAGGATTGTAAGCAGCCCTATTTAAAGTCATATTAAATGGTAAATGCATAAGAGCTCCTTGCGGATTTTCTGAGCAACTCCTTTTATAACCTTTCTTTCCAACCCTTCTTGTTATTTCTTACTTCTAAGTTTTGATTAAAGTAATTAATTACAACATGCCTTAAGTGGAAGTTGTGTGAAAGTTTCGCCACTGAGTGACTTGTTGATCTTCTAACTGGTGAGGAAGAGAATCAAGAGGAGCTAATTATTAACTGTCATTACATTATTATTATTATTATTCGTTGCTTTATTAGTTATAAAAATACCCAAAACAATACTAACACAATCAATACACAAACTACAAGCAAGTAACCTAACAACAAAAAAAATGGTGACGAGCTCATGTAAAGGCGGATCCACATAGGCCGCTCGCCACGAATCGGAGGCTTGTACAAATGCTCGGTAAACAAAGAGCGGGCCATCCACATGTCAGTGTTATTCAGAGAGGCAAGCATGGCGGACGTATAAGTGGTTTCAGCCATCGCACTGGGATTATATTATTTTTATTACAAAAAAAAGAAAATGAAAGGAAATTAAATATAAATAAATAAGATAAAATATAAAATTTATTATAAAAATTAACTACAACCTCCTAACAGCTCTCAGTTGCAACTAGACAAAGAACAATGGTGGAGATGCTACACGAGCGCTCTCACGAACCTCTTTGATCTGTGTCCAAAACCCGACTCTCGACGGATCGGCAACGAGCTTAGGCCAACTCGTACAAGCCACCCATCCACATGCTCGTGCATGTCCGAGTTCGCTTTGGCTTGGCCAACATGTAGAGGCCCCTTAACATGGTTGAGAGTCTGTTACTAGATCTGTTAAGGGGCCTCTACATGTTGGCCGAGCCATGGCGAACTCAGACATACGCGAGCATGTGGATGGGTGGCTTGGCTTGGTTGGCCTAGGCTCGTTGCCGAGCCGTCGAGAGTCGGTTTTTGGACACAGATCAAAGGGGTTCGTGAGAGCGCTCGCGTAGCATCTCCACCATTGTTCTTTGTCTAGTTGCAACTGAGAGCTGTTAGGAGGTTGTAGTTAATTTTTATAATAAATTTTATATTTTATCTTATTTATTTATATTTAATTTTCTTTTTTTGTAATAAAAATAATATAATCCCAGTGCGATGGCTGAAACCACTTATACGTCCGCCATGCTTGCCTCTCTGAATAACACTGACATGTGGATGGCCCGCTCTTTGTTTGCCGAGCATTTGTACGAGCCTCCGATCCGTGGCGAGCGGCCAACATGTGGATCCACCTTAAAATGGAGAATGACGTCACGCAACAGACCAGCTGAGCTCGTCATATTTTTGTTTGTTGTCGTAGGAACAAGCAATTTAGTATTATACATATTATTTGCTCGTAGTTTGTGTTGAATTATTTTAAATGTTTTCATAACTAATAAAGCAATGGATGAAAATAATAATAGTGTAATGACAGTAGTTAATTAGCTCATCTGATTCTCTTCCTCACAAGTTAAAAGATTAACAAGGCACTCAGTGGGCAAACTTTCAATCAACTTCTACTTTTCGCTCAATTTAGGCATTTTGTCATAAAATAACTAATCAAAACTTAGAAGTAAACAATAACATGAAGTTTTGGAAGTAAAGGTTGTAAAGCAAGTTGGTCAGAAAATCCGCTAGGATCTCTTATGCGCTTAATATTTAACATGACTTTAAATAGGAAAGCTCATAATCCTATATTTATAACATTTAACATGGTAAAACATTTTACAATTAACAAAACATCATGTATATCCCTCATGTAAAATGTTATATTGTCTTATCATGGTAAAAGAAGGTATTATTTCTCCATTTAACACGCTTTAATATGTTAAACTAAAGATCATGAATACCCCTAAAATGTAATCAACGGTTGTTATTACGTTTTTATTGATTACATCAAACTTTAAAAGAATTGAATACTTTTTGTAATTGATTATATCAAACTAAAAAATTTTGAGTTAACGTCAATTACTTCTGTTGGGGCGAGGGGCTTTTCGTAAATATACAAAAATCGTTTGTTCGACTTTAATAATAGGCGGAGGGCCTGAAAATGAAAACCTCCCAAATAACCAAAATAATACACAAAATAAATTAGTAAACGAAAATATGCTTTCCAATTTAATAATATTAAATCCAATAAAATATACTATATCCTCAATAAAATATAGATATACAAACCAAAAGGATCCTTCCTCTATTTAAAGAAATAACAACTAATAAAGGAGAAAGGAAATTAACGATATTTTAAAAAAAAATTCTTAATTTTAATCTTATAGAATAGAGCCTTCTCCCTCCTCCCCCCCCCCAAAAAAAGAATAATACTCTAATATTACGTAATGATTAATAATGAATAATTGTATTTGTATGATAACGAAGAGGAATAAGCATTATTCCAGCGATTTTATATTGTTAGCACATGATTAGGGAAAAAGGTGTGATAATTGTAATGTATAATAGTTTCTTTTAAATTTCAGTTCACAACTGTGTTTAAATAAAAGTAAATCTAGTAAATTTGATGTAAAATCAAAATTTAGTGATACAGACTTGTAGAGAAACTATTCGTTAGAAAAACTACAGTCTAATAATATTTCTACACTAGAAGCTCTCGAGGCCATCTTCTTTTCAGATGCCTCGGAGGATTGTCAGGAATAGAAGATGAGGCCAGGTAAGAAACCAGAGAGTTTTGATGGTTAGGGAGTTTATAAAGGAAGGATTGATATTAGGTTAAGGCTAGATCGCTTACATATAGAACATTAAGGACTTAAGAGATGATTTTATTTGTGACAAAGTAAAGAGCATTGAGGATTTTACGAAGGATTTTGGATCTAAGGATTGGAATACGAGAGGAATTCGAAGGTTTAGTGGAGCCCTTAGATAGGCCTTATTATTTTCTTGCAGATGAGTTTTTTGTAATGAATTGGAAGATTAGATCGTTTTTCTAGTAAGTGCGGAATGTATAATAGTAAATCGAAAATAAGAAATCTGTGTTAAGTAGACGTTGTAGTAATTGGAATCTACGAGTAATTTCTCGTTGTTTCCATCTTGTATGAGAGTACTATGTAAGGAGCTTGTTAAGATGTCCTAATTAGTGAAGCTGTATAACAGTGGTAAGTAAAACATTATTACAGTAGGGATGTCGTGGGTTTGTGATGAAGAGGTCTGATTTGATGATTTAATTTTCCAGTGGTTCTGTATTTTTTTAATTTTTGCCATTATCGATTCCTCCACGTGGTATACTTTGAAAATCTTTTTTTATATTTAATTTTATTGAAGAGAATTAATAAAATCTGCCATGTCATAAAATATATACAAAAATAGAATATTAAAAAAAACAAAAAGAGAGAAAAAGTAAAAAAAAAAATTATTATAACACTAGTACTCATTGAATTAAAAGAAAAACAATTATAAAGAAATATATAAATAAAATACTGGAATAAAAGAAATAAAATATAAAGTTATATAATCCAAAAA